>NC_059202.1:33878573-33901073 GCF_020615455.1 Coregonus clupeaformis
CTCCCATCCACAGGATCAGATCATATCATCAGAGCAATAACTTGGTTCATCTTTGTTTTGTTGTGCTACCTCAGCTTTAGGCAGTGGTTTTAGTACCGTCACACTATCTATCGTGAGAACAGGTTGGTCTGCTCTGTATTACATGGGATTTTAATAGCTTCACATGTTTGCAAAACAATGTGCTGTTACCCAATCTAATTAATATGTACATGTATAGCATGTTGAAGACAGTTCCCACAGTACACAGTCATTGTTGAAAGGTGGTGAAACACATGGGCGTGTAAGTGGCTGTCTGTGGTTTCACTGATTTCCTGCTATACTGATTTGACTACCTCAAGTCAGAGTACATCCAAGGAAACTACTTAAGTTCAGAGATTTTGAAATGGCATGTTCTGGGAACTCTGATTGTGAAACAGAGTTGCGTCGGACGGCCGTGTCTTCATATAGATTGAATGAGAGGAACATAGTTCAGGTTTCAAGACTGGTCATTCAACTGAGACTGCTCTTCTCTGTGTCACGGAGGCTCTCCGCACTGCTAAAGCTAACTCTCTCTCCTCTGCTCTTATCCTATCCGCTGCCTTTGATACTGTGAACCATCAGATCCTCCTCTCCACCCTCTCCGAGTTGGGCATCTCCGGCGCTGCTCACTCTTGGATTGCGTCCTACCTGACAGGTCGCTCCTACCAGGTGGCGTGGCGAGAATCTGTCTCCGCACCACTTGCTCTCACCACTGGTGTCCCCCAGGGCTCAGTTCTAGGCCCTCTCCTATTCTCTCTATACACCAAGTCACTTGGCTCTGTCATATCCTCACATGGTCTCTCCTATCATTGCTACACAGACGACACACAATTAATTTTCTCCTTTCCCCCTTCTGATAACCAGGTGGCGAATCACATCTCTGCATGTCTGGCAGACATGTCAGTGTGGATGTCAGATCCCCACCTCAAGCTGAACCTCGGCAAGACGGAGCTGCTCTTCCTCCCGAGGAAGGACTGCCCGCTCCATGATCTCGCCATCACGGTTGACAACTCCATTGTGTCCTCCTCCCAGAGTGCAAAGAACCTTGGCGTGACCCTGGACAACACCCTGTCGTTCTCCGCTAACATCAAAGCGGTGACCCGATCCTGCAGGTTCATGCTCTACAACATTCGCAGTGTACGACCCTACCTTACACAGAAAGCGGCACAGGTCCTAATCCAGGCATTTGTCATCTCCCATCTGGATTACTACAACTCGCTGTTGGCTGGGCTCCCTGCCTGTGCCATTAAACCCCTACAACTTATCCAGAACGCCGCAGCCCGTCTGGTGTTCGACCTTCCCAAGTTCTCTCATGTCACCCCACTCCTCCGCACACTCCACTGGCTTCCAGTTGAGGCTTGCATCTACTACAAGACCATGGTGCTTGCCTACGGAGCTGTGAGGGGAACGGCACCTCCTTACCTTCAGGCTCTGATCCTACACCCAAACGAGGGCACTACGTTCATCCACCTCTGGCCTGCTAGCTCCCTTACCTCTACGGAAGCACAGTTCCCGCTCAGCCCAGTCAAAGCTATTTGCTGCTCTGGCACCCGAATGGTGGAACAAGCTCCCCCACGACGCCAGGACAGCGGAGTCACTGACCACCTTCCGGAGACACTTGAAACCCTACCTCTTTAAGGAATACCTGGAATAGTACCTGTACAGAGTACCCTTTGAGCGCAACTCAAACACATACTAATTAGGGGAATGGACTTTCTACCATGGTCGCACCAACGGAAACACCTAGACACCTACCCGGACACTCATGCGACCACCCCGTAAGAACCCTCTGCAGCCATGAGAAATTGGGGTTGTGAAGGGCTAACCATGGAATACCCAAGACTACAGGGTAAGCAGGAGACTCAATAATCATAAAGGTGATCTGCTCAACATGTGTCAGGCGCAGGAGGTAAAAATACCGAAGTCCAGAGTTTATTTCATTTACATAAATCAAACGCTCCAAGCGTCTAAACAAACTAACAAGGGAACACATCCACCTTGGCATAAACACTAAGAATAGTAGCTCCTTTGTTGCCTTGGCCGTGTGTTTTGGGTCCTTGTCATGCTGGAATACCCATCCACGACCCATTTTCAATGCCCTGGCTGAGGGAACGAGGTTCTCACCCAAGATTTGACGGTACATGGCCCGTCTATCGTCCCTTTGATGCGGTGAAGTTGTCCTGTCCCCTTAGCAGAAACCCCCCCCCAAAGCATAATGTTTCCACCTCCATGTTTGACGGTGGGGATGGTGTTCTTGTGGTCATAGGCAGCATTCCTCCTCCTCCAAACACGGCGAGTTGAGTTGATGACAAAGAGCTCTCAACCAGTTCTCCTCTGAATCATTCAGATGTTCATTGGCAAACTTCAAATGGGCCTGTATATGTGCTTTCTTGAGCAGGGGGACCTTGCGGGCGCTGCAGGATTTCAGTCCTTCACGGCGTAGTGTGTTACCAATTGTTTTCTTGGTGACTATGGTCCCAGCTGCCTTGAGATCATTGACAAGATCCTCCCGTGTAGTTCTGGGCTGATTCCTCACCGTTCTCATGATCATTGCAACTCCACGAGGTGAGATCTTGCATGGAACCCCAGGCCGAGGGAGATTGACAGTTCTTTTGTGTTTCTTCCATTTGCGAATAATCGCACCAACTGTTGTCACCTTCTCACCAAGCTGCTTGGCGATGGTCTTGTAGCCCATTCCAGCCTTGTGTAGATCTACAATCTTGTCCCTGACATCCTTGGAGAGCTCTTTGGTCTTGGCCATGGTGGAGAGTTTGGAATCTGATTGATTGATTGCTTCTGTGGACAGGTGTCTTTTATACAGGTAACAAGCTGAGATTAGGAGCACTCCCTTTAAGAGTGTGCTCCTAATCTCAGCTCGTTACCTGTATAAAAGACACCTGGGAGCCAGACATCTTTCTGATTGAGAGGGGGTCAAATACTTATTTCCCTCATTAAAATGTAAATCAATTTATAACATTTGTGACATGCGTTTTTCTGGATTTTGTTGTTGTTATTCTGTCTCTCACTGTTCACATAAACCTACCATTAAAATTATAGACTGATCATTTCTTTGTCAGTGGGCAAACGTACAAAATCAGCAGGGGATCTAATACTTTTTTCCCACTGTATATTAACTGGCTGTGTGTATGATCTGTTTGATTTTGAGCACAGATGAAATGGTTTTGAGGCGATTGTTTGATTTTGCCAGAAGAGTCAGGGGTTTTGTGAACGTAGTTTGAAGATTTGGTTTTGTGTTTAAAGTTTTGAGAAAATGGGTGAAGGTTTCAAGAAATGTGTCTTAGCAATCGAGAAAAACTGTAATGCTTCCCTCCAACCCACAGGAACCACTTCCACTCTCTGACACTTCTCCGCTCCCCCAGATATCACCCTATCAAAGAGCCTCAAGAGGCAAGACCAATCCATCACAGACCCATATTTGAACTTGGCCTCCTACACTGCCTAATGCTCTCCTATGTTTACGGCGGCTGTTGTGGTTGACTGAGCTGTAATTGGGGTAGCAAGTGCAGTCAGGTTCACCTCCACGTTGTTGACATTGAAGTTTGTCGCAGTCGGGTATTAACAAGGCCTTCGAAGATGTTAACTTCTATTGTTTTTTGGTTTAGAGTCACACCCCAAAACACTGTTTATTTATAGTAACACTTTAACACAGCTTCCTGCCATCCAGGACCTCTATACTAGGCGGTGTCAGAGGAAAGCCCAAAAAATTGTCAAAGATTCCAGTCACCCAAGTCATAGACTGTTCACTCTGCTACCTCATGGCAAGCGGTACTGGAGCGCCAAGTCTAGGACCAAAGGGCTCCTTAACAGCTTCTACCCCCAAGCCATAAGACTGCTGAACAATTAATCAAATGGCCACACAGACTATTTACATTGACCCCCCCCCCCCACCCATTTGTTTTTACACTGCTGCTACCCGCTGTCTATTATCTATGTATAGTCACTTTACCCCTACCTACATGTACAAATTACCTCGACTAACCCCCGCACATTGAGTCGGTACCGGTACCCACTGTATATAGCCTCGTTATTGTTATTTTATTGTGTTACTTTTTATTATTTTTTACTTTAGTTTATTTGGTAAATATTTTCTTAACTCTTTCTTGAACTACATTGTTGGTTAAGGGCTTGTAAGTAAGCATTTCACAGTAAGGTCTACACCTCTTGTATTCGGCGCATGTGACTGTAAGGTTCTGTATTTATTTTCTTAGTTCGCCTTGTGTTCTTGAACATAGCCCTGTTCTTTGTGTTCTTGAACGTAGCCCTGCCTTTCATTTTTGTTAATTGAGTTCACCTGTGTTAGTTACTCACCTGGTCTCATCAGCTCCTTATTTTGTTCAGTTCTTTCTGTTTGTGCCTTGTAAGGTATTGTTCGTTTTGACTCTACTAAGCCTTTTCCTAGCTCGTTTGTGAGAACCAGTTTTAGCCTTCAGTCCTAGTTTTTGATTATCCTTCCTGTTTGCCTACCTGTGTATGACCATTGCCTGCCTGTGACCATGATCCCTGCCTTCTGCTAAGGCATAATAAACACCTGATGCGCTCTGCGCGTGAATCTACACCTTTTTCCCCCTGAGTATTTATTACAGTGGGCTCCCGAGTGGCGTAGCGGTCTAAGGCACTGCATCTCAGTGCTTGAGGCGTCACTACAGACCCCCTGGTTCGATTCCAGGCTGTATCACCACCGGCCGTGATTGGGAGTCCCATAGGGCGGCGCACAATTGGCCCAGCGTCGTCCGGGTTTGGCCGGTGTAGGCCGTCATTGTAAATAAGAATTTGTTCTTAACTGACTTGCCTAGTTAAATAAAGGTAAAATAAATAAAAAATAAACAGTGACAAAGTTTGATTTGATTCATAGTACACAAAAAACATTCATAAAACTTTCCTTAATCCCCTTAATATTGTGTTTACACCTAATTTGAATGAAGGTTGCATCCAACATTCCTCTCCGCCCCCCTAAAAGCCCTGATTTATCCCAGACTGAGGCCTTGCATTCCACGTCTGTTCCTCTTGTCATGTTTTCATTCGCCTGGCCTGTGGATCACAAAGAAGCCCTATGCCGGAGCCTCCCCTGACCTTCTCCTCTCAGACACGCTCTGCGAGCGGGAAGCAGCCTCTGACAGCCTAATAAATGCAGAAACAAATTGCAGCAGGTCAAAAGTATGTGGCGTGGGCTGAGCTGTTAATGTAATGAACTCTGCTATGGAAATACAAGGCCAGACGGGTGGCGGTGGACGGCCGTATAAGCCTTGTTCACATTGACAGTTTGAAGTGACTCCAATAAAACAAAAATGCATATCGAATCTGTTCTTTTTCCTGCAGTCCGAACATGTAAAAAGCACATGGAATCGGATATTTCAAGCCACATTTTGGTTTGAAATCAGATGCAAATCTGATTCCTGGTCATGTGACTCAAATCTGATTTATTTGCCCTCATATGGTTTTTAGACTGGCATATCTTGTTGCTTGCTAGCTACTCTGTTGACCGTTTGACAAGAACGTGGTAGCACTAGCTTGTTAATAGTTTACAAACAAATTAGTCAATGCGCTACATAACTTCTGAGTGATAGGAAGCATGAGCACCACCACCAATCAACCTACACCACTGTGCACACACATGTCATTACTATGACATGTCAGCAAATGACTGCTGTCTGAACACACACAAATCCGATTTGGTCACTTGTAACTTGCTGTTTGGACAATCAGTATTCCAAAATGGATTTGAAAAACTAAATGGATTTGAGCATTAAGGCCTGTAGTGTGAACAAGGCTTTAGTGGCGCACAGGAGTAGGAAGTGTGCTCTGTGTGATTGAGCTTAAACACCAATTAGTCATGAGGGTTGTCCTGGGGTGACATCATGGTTGGGAGCCGTAGTCACTCACTCACTCTGTGTTTGTTTTGGTTGTTTGATTGCGCTGATTGCTAATGGCTGGTCAGTCAGAGGGTACAAGATGGATGTACAGGCTTTTGTTCTGAGTTCAAATGTAGGCCTACTTGTGGTTACATGGTGTTGTTAGTGCAAATATAGATGAATTATGTGAGGGTGAGTGTTATTTAAATGTCATTAAATTACCTTTTTCCAATTATTATTTAGGATAGGCTGTACTTGGCTACTAAATATGTACCTAAAGTAGTGCTAGAGAGTAGGCTGTCCATATAGCTAGGTCCACATAGCCATCTATATTACCATACATACGTTGAGTGTATGTATGGAACACCTGCTCTTTCCATGACATAGACTGACCAGGTGAATCCAGGTGAAGGCTATGATCCCTTATTGATGCCACCTGTTAAATCACCTGTTAGGTGTATGTGTGCCATTCAGAGGGTGAATGGGCAAGACAAAATATTTAAGTGCCTTTGAACAGTGTATGGTAGTAGGTGCCAGGCGCACCGGTTTAAATGTGTCAAGAACTGCAACACAGCTGTATTTTTCACGCTCAACAGTTTCCCGTGTGTATCAAGAATGATCCACCACCCAAAGGACATCTAGCCAACTTGACACAACTGTGGGAAGCTTGGAGTCAACATGGGCCAGCATCCCTGTAGAATGCTTTCGACACCTTGTAGAGTCCATGCCCCGATGAATTGAGGCTGTTCTGAGGGCAAAAGGGGGTGCAATTCAATATTAGGAAGGTGTTCCTAATGTTTTGTATACTCAGTGTATAACCCACAATATGATTAATTGATAGATTCCAGGCAGGTTACCACCTGCAGTATTGCTCCGTAGCATATCCAAATCAAAATGGAGGCAAAATCAAACATGTGACACTGAGCTGCTCCAATCAGTGGGGCCTAATCCCGGGCTTTAGCCACACATCTGTTTGGTAATTGGTTGGGCTACTCGAGGGATGAACCATGGCTGGAGGAGACTGTGGAGGCTTTGGAGTGTTCCATTCTGCAAATAACCCATTCCTGTTCTCAGATTCAAAGAAGCAATTCTGGCAGCCTCCTGGGCCACATTGCCTGTGATATTCTCTCCCCCTGTGTGTATTTTCCTCACGGATTCATTATTTGTTCTGAATATAAATAACAGTCATGGGCCAGAAGCAGGAGGGAGACACAATTTAAATTCTAGTGAACTTCCAGGGAGTAATCGGGAGCAGAGGGGACGGTTTCCTCCCAGTTCACTTTATACTCACGTAGTGATTTGTGTGGAATGGGACTTATTTTCACATGACCTCATCTCATCTACATTGTGACCTGCAACTTATCCATATAGTTTCTTATATCAGCACGGGGTGTTAACCAGATCTTGTTAGACAAATAGAAAACAGCGGGTGTTGAGCACACTTTGGTAACCACCGTTGACAACCTCTATGTGTGTGCGTTCTACTGTTTAAATTGAGGATAGCAGATAGATCAGCTATGAAACTAGCAGACAGAATTAGTCTATCAAATAACATGACTTTCATTATTTCTGATCCCCTTTTTATTTTCTTGTCCCTGCCACCCTCTCCTCTGGTTGGAGGACCTGGTGGAAAACATAAAAATGCAATATATATACATATATTGAGGGAGCTCTTGAGTTGAACCAGTAAATCTCAGAGCTTTGCGGCTCCAGTAGCCTACCAGGAAGTGTTCTCACAGTGCTGATGACATGCAGGCCGTAGCCCAGTCTCAAATCTGCTAGCTGTGGAGTCAGGAAATGAAGGAATCAAGCTGCCATGAGTGATGAAAGTGGTGTGAACTTCACATGACATAACTAGAGCGTTTACATCGAGAGGTATTGTGTAAATCTGATGCCCTGTCACTGTGTAATGATAGAGTAAAATTGCATCTTATTGACCAACATTTAGATATGTACAGTAGCAATGATTGAATTCATTAGGCACATTGTACTGATGTTAAATTAGGTTGTATATTTATCATAAATAAGCAAATGTACTTCTCTACCATAAATACAAGAATCCACAATGTTTCCGTGGAATCATTAGACTAAATGTAAGTCTGATGTTTGAGTTAAAAGGTTTGAAGACTGATTTGCAGCTTTGCCTATTTCTGGGACTCTGCGGTCCATGCATTTTTAAAATCTTTTCCATTGGCCATCATCATCCATCCTCTTTGTTCAACAGTTCAGCGAACTCCTCCCTGGAAACATACTCACCATTTTCTCATTACTTCCTTGATAACGGGCCAATGGTCGTAATGATCTCTTTGTTTTACAGAAGTACATCTGCACTCACATGGCATGAGCATGACCCTCTCCTATCACTTTGTGTGTGTGTGTGTGTTTGTGTGGTTCTGCCCAGCGCCGTGCCACAGCCAGCTGATGGTGATGAATGAGCTGGAGGGGATGATGAAGTGGCTGGAGTCAGGCCCTCATCTGATGCAGCCTTGGGGATGAACACCACCAGTCTGGCCCCACACTATGCTAAACATCCTGGTTCATGCGCTTCAGGTCCAGGGTCCAAGGTTTGAATTATGAAGACACCCAGGGATGGTGGGTGGGTGGGTGCGTACTCCCATAGCAAATCATTGACAATATGAACATTGATCCAGAGAGGCCTATTTTTAGGGGACCTGTCACCCCTAAGAATTAGTGTGTCATTTGAACCCTACCAGGATTCCCATCTCAGGGCAAGGTGCTCTCCCCCAGAGTTACATCCAGTCAGGGTGGCCTGGGTCTGGCCCGGGGGTTAGGAGTCAGAGGTACTGGGTGGGGGTCTTTGGGGTGGGAAAGGTGGGTGTCGGAAAAAAAGAGGTACTGGGGGTGGCCAGGGCTGTGGGGATTTGGGGAGTGTGAGGTGTGGTGAGGGGCTAGAGGTACTGGGGGTTGGCGGCTGAGGGACTTTGCCAAGGCCAAGGTGGAGGTGCTCCAGTCAAGTGGGATTACCATGCCACCTGTCTGCACGTCACTGCCCAGCCTTGATGTGCTGCGGCAGGGTGGCAGCCAGATGTGGAGGCCCAGCTGTGGTTCAGACCTGGAGAGTTTACGTAGTCCCTCTGGATTTCCCCCTAAGCCTCTCCACAGGACAGACGGCCATTCAGCTAGGAACCACATGTGCCTCCCTCCTTCCCTCCCTCTCTCCACCCTCCTCAATCCCAGGATGCAACAGATCCTCAGAGGAATCTATTACCCCCTCTTCACCCCCACTGGTCTTGGTTATCCGATTCACTACGTGGGAAGGAATAACTCTGGTCTCTCAACAACCGCCCACCTATTGTCAGGGCTATCTCATTAGGGTGTACTGTATGTGTTTCCATAGATTTTCTCCACTAAATGTAAGAACTGTGAATAGGTAGGTGCAGGTAAATTGAATCAGAAAGAACACATTGACTTGATGTGTTTATTTATTTCCATGTCTCTGTCAGTTGTGACTGGGGTGAACATGACCTTATTACAAAGCCTTCAAAGAAAAAGCCCTTGAAAGAACACACAGAGCTCAGAGCTCACAAGGCAATATGCACCATGCTCCCCCTCTTTAACGGCTTACCGTAAAATTCTCAAAGCTTTAGGAAACATATGTGTCTATTTTTATTGGAAAAAGCAATTGAGCAGCCCTCTGCGTGTGTTGGCGTAGATCAGACAGGGTTTCTGCCCACGGATAATTCCAACCAACACTTCAGAACCGAAGACCAAAAAGGGTTTTCTAGAGGTCATTATATTTGGGATTCTTTTTTTAATCAATTTGTGCCTATTTAGTTTTATTTTCTAATGTCAACCACAATATGGGCACTTATGGTAATTTCAACAACACCCACTTTTGTAGTGACTGAAAGGGAAAATAAATAAAAGATCTAAACACATGAAGATATCAGGACAGAGGACAGACATCCTTCAACATTGTGATCTGCCCTTCCTCCTTGCCCTCCCCGGTTGCCCTACAAAGAGGCAGGCTCTTGTCGGGAAACTGAGCGTGGGCAGGAGAGAGCTGGGTAACTGCCACATGCCGTGTAACCTCTCCCTGCGGGTTGAGAGTGGTGCCGGGTGCGTAGGCTGTGTGTGTAGGTGTGGCTGTGTGTGCCCTTTCCCTGCGTGTCTTGAGTAGTGCCGGGTGCGTAGGCATCCTTTCCCGGCACAGGCAACACGGTGCATGACATCCCCCGTTGGCACTGCCCACAGCCCACCCTGACAAAGCCAGCCCTGCCCTGCCTGCCCATACTTCCCTCCCCTGGCACCGGCCCCTGGAAAGTTAAAATGTTCCAGCTCAGGATAAATAAACAAACCCCCCAAAAAGAGAGAACCCAGGGCCCCTCTGTTCATTAATAGACTACCACTGTTTGAAAGCCGGCTTGGGTGCACTGTCTATCTGAGAGGAGAACAACACAATGATTTAGGGATAATGCTCTGTGTGACAGATAGTCACATTGAGATGCTATTTTGTTTGCAATGAACTCAAACGGATCAATGCCTCAGTGTCTTCTGTTTAATGAACAAAATCACCCCATAATGCATCAGAAAACAAAACTTAGGAAGTAGTGGTTCTTCATGAGCAGAACCTGTGTCTTGACAATTTGCACAGTTAGAAATGCAGTTGTTTCTTTTGATAAGTGTGGGGTCATTGCAGGAGAGGGCAACCACTGCAGGAAACCCTTGTGCTGTGGCTTTGAGGTTGGAAACTCTTTAATCTACAAGATGCCCTTGTTATTTCCCCACTTCTCAGTCGATAACACTCTTGTTGCAGTACAAATACTTTTCTGCTAAGCCGAGCATCCTTTCCCACAGCACTGGTACCAGAAGACCAGGTGATCACACTGCCTGTGCTGGGCCCAGCCACATCCTAGTTGTGAATGAATAAACACATTTATTAGATAAAGAAGAAAGATTACTGAATAAATGGCTAATAGATGACCATTGGCTCATAATACCTTATAAAAGTCTAACTACTTATATTGCAAATATAAATGCCTGGCTGTCATAGATGTCCCCCCTATCCTAAGGGTTAATTACTATTACATATACAATATAGAGCCAAAATATCAATAAACTGGCAGCACATGTGTCAGTGTGTGTGTCTCTTTCTCTCTTTCTCTCTCTCTGTTTTCTCCCTACGTCCACTACACTTGACTGCTGCAGCAGCAGCAAAGATGTCTGTGTTGCTAAGCATCGCTGGGACCAGCGGACCAGGGGACCACACTGCCTGTACTGGGCCTAGCAACTTCCAAGGGTAACACTTTATTTTAAGGGTCCATAACAAAGCATTTATAAGGCATTTATAAGGCATTTACAAACCATTTGCTCACAATTTATTAATCATTATTCCCACATTTGTAAATGTTAGTAAGCTAGTGGGAGTAAGGATTAATAAATGGTGAACACACAATTTATAAATGGTTTATAAAATGGTTTATTAAGGAGTCTTAAAATAAAGTGTTACCCATCCTAGTTGTGAAGGAATAAACACAAAGTATATTAGACAAAAAACAAAATCACTGAATAAATGCCTTATAAATTACCATTGGCTTATATAATACCATATAACAGCCTAACTACATACACTACATTACCAAAAGTATGTGGACACCTGTTCGTCTAACATCTCATTCTAAAATCATGGGCGTGAATATGGAGTTGGTCCCCCCTTTGTGGCTATAACAGCCTCCACTCTTCAGGGAAAGCTTTTCACTAGATGTTGGAACATTGCTGCGGGGACATGCTTCCATTCAGCCACAAGAGCATTAGTGAGGTCGGGCACTTTCTGTATGAACCTCGCTTTGTGCACGGGGGCATTGTCATGCTGAAACCGGAAAGGTCCTTCCCCAAACTGTTGTCACAAAGTTGGAAGCACAGAATCGTCTAGTCTAGAATGTTATTGTATGCGTCAGCGTTAAGATTTCCCTTAACTGAAACTAAGGGGTCTAGCCCAAACCATGAAAAACAGCCAGAGACCATTATTCGTCCTCCACCAAACTTTACAGCTGGCACTATGCATTGGGTTAGGTAGCGTTCTCCTGGCATCCGCCAAACCCAGATTTGGCCATCGGACTGCCAGATGGTGAAGCGTGAATCATCACTCCAGAAAACGCGTTTCCACTGCTCCAGAGTCCAATGGCGGCGAGCTTTACACCACTCCAGCCGGTGCTTGGCATTGCGCATGGTGATTTTGGGCTTGTGTGCAGCTTCTTGGCCATGGAAACCCATTTCATGAAGCTCCCAACGAACAGTTATTGTGCTGACATTGCTTCCAGAGGCAGTTTGGAACTCGGTAGTGAGTGTTGGAACCGAGGACAGACGATTTTTATGCGCTACTCATTTCAGCACTTGGCAATCCCGTTGTGTGCGCTTGTGTGGCCTACCACTTCACGACTGAGCCATTGTTGCTCCTAGGCATTTCCACTTCACAATAACAGCACTTACAGTTGACTGGGACAGCTCTAGCAGGGCAGAAATTTGATGAACTGACTTGTTGGAAAGGTGGCATCCTATGATGGTGCCACGTTGAAAGTCACTGAGCTCTTCAGTAAGGCACATTTTACTGCCAATGGTTGTCTATGGAGATTGCATGGCTGTCAGCAACGGGTGTGGCTGAAATAGCCAAATCCACTAATTTGAATGGGTGTCCACATACTTCTGTATATACACTACCAGTCAAAAGTTTGGACACACCAACTCATTCAAGGGTTTTTCTTTATTTTTACTATTTTTTACACTGTAGAATAATAGTGAAGATGTCAAAACATTCTCTCAACCAGCTTCACGAGGTAGTCACCTGGAATGCATTTCAATTAACAGGTGTGCCTTCTTAAAAGTTAATTTGTGGAATTCCTTTCCTTCTTAATGCGTTTGAGCCAATCAGTTGTGTTGTGACAGTGTAGGGGTGATATACAGAAGATAGCCCTATTTGGTAAAAGACCAAGTCCATATTATGGCAAGAACAGCTCAAATAAGCAAAGAGAAACGACAGTCCATCATTACTTTAAGACATGAAGGTCAGTCAATACGGGAACATTTCAAGAACGTTGAAAGTGCAGTCGCAAAAACCATCAAGCGCTATGATGCAACTGGCTCTCATGAGGACCACCACAGGAAAGGAAGACCCAGAGTTACATCTGCTGCAGAGGATAAGTTCATTAGAGTTACCAGCCTCAGAAATTGCAGCCCAAATAAATGCTTCACAGAGTTCAAGTAATAGATACATCTCAACATCAACTGTTCAGAGGAGACTGTGTGAATCAGGCCTCCATGGTCGAATTGCTGCAAAGAAACCACTACTAAAGGACACCAATAAGAAGAAGAGACCTGCTTGGGCCAAGAAACACGAGCAATGGACATTAGACCGGTGGAAATGTGTCCTTCGGTCTGGAGTCCAAATTAGAGATTTTTGGTTCCAACCGCTGTGTCTTTGTGAGACGCGATGTGGGTGAACGGATGATCTCCGCATGTGTAGTTCCCACCGTAAAGCATGGAGGAGGAGGTGTTATGGTGTAGGGGTGCTTTGCTGGTGACACTGTCTGTGATTTATTTAGAATTCAAGGCACACTTAACCAGCATGGCTACCACAGCATTCTGCAGCGATATGCCATCCCATCTGGTTTGGGCTTAGTGGGACTATCGTTTGTTTTTCAACAGGACAATGACCCAACACACCTCCAGGCTGTGTAAGGGCTATTTGACCAAGAAGGAGAGTGATGGAGTGATACATCAGATGACCTGGCCTCCACAATCCCCCGACCTCAACCCAATTGAGATGGTTTGGGATGAGTCGGACGGCAGAGTGAAGGAAAGGCAAGTGTTCAGCATATGTCGGAATTCCTTCAAGACTGTTGGAAAAGTGTTCCAGGTGAAGCTGGTTGAAAGAATGCCAAGAATGTGCAAAGCTGTCATCAAGGCAAAGGGTGGCTATTTGAAGAATCTCAAATATAAAATATATTTTGATTTGTTTAACACTTCTTTGCTTACTACATGATTCCCTATGTGTTATTTCATAGTTTTGATGTCTTCACTATTATTCTACAATTTAGAAAATAGTAAAAATAAATAAAAACCCTGGAATGAGTAGGTGTGTCCAAAGTTTTCACTGGTACTGTATATAGTGTATTTCAAGGGTTCCCCCCTGCCCACTTTAGATAAGTGATTAAATATTAGGCTACATATAATTCGATAGAAGAAAACAGAGAGAGAGAGAGAGAGAAGGAGAGAGCGCTACTGACAGTTCCTTAATGTTTTGGCTTTGGCCAATGGCTACATTTGTCACGGTTTCGGCCGAGGCTGCCACTCCTCCTTGTTCGGGCAGGCTTCGGCGCTCGTCGTCTCCGGAATTCTAGCTGCCACCGATAGATGTTTCATGTTCGTTTGCTTTTGTCTGTTTGTGTCACACCTGTTTCTGTTTTACGTAATTAGTGTCCTATAAGTTTCTCGTTGTGTTTGTCATGTGTTGTGTATGATTGTTTTTCGTCAGTGTTGTGTTTGCTCGGTTGAGCATATTTTCTCCACTGCGCTGGAGCACAGTTGCACTTGTTCGTGCACCACTTCGTTTGTCGCACCTGTTTGTGCGCATTTGCCTTTTCGCCTTGTGCGTAGTTTAGCTGTTTGGGCTTAGTTGTCCTGTTGCCTGTGTTGGGCCAGAAATACAGCATTTGGAACCTACAGTCGGCGTCCTGCATTTGATTTCCTACACTACACCTACACACGCCCTGACAGAATCATACACCAGTCATGGAATCAGCAGGAGCCGAAGCAGCCCAGACAAGACTGGAAGCCCAGGTTCGGGACCAGCAAGAGCAACTCCTGCAGATGGGGGAACGCCCTGCAGGAGGTGATTACCACACTCCGAGGCTGGGGTTCGCCTCCACCACCGCCCGCCCTGCCAGCACCATCGGCCAGCCCGCCCATTCCAGCGCCGGAACCTCGAGGAGTCCGACTATCTCTCCCGAGGGCTTACGACGGGACAGCGGCTGGGTGTCAAGGATTCCTGCTCCAGGTAGAGCTATACCTGGCCACCGTGCACCCGGCACCTTCAGGGCATGAGAGCGTGTCCGCCCTGATCTCCTGCCTGGCCGGAAAAGCGTTGGAGTGGGCCAACGCGGAGTGGAGGAAGATCGACGCCACGACCATCACGTACCCCGAGTTCTCCCGCCGCTTCAGGGCGGTGTTTGACCATCCCCCGGAGGGGAAGCGGCGGGGGGCGTCTGGTCTTCCTCCGACAGGGGAGGAGAAGTGCCCAGGAATTCGCGCTCGAATTCCGTACTCTGGCGGCAGATGCAGGGTGGAATGATCGGGCCCTCATCGATCTATACCGATGCAGCCTACGTGAGGACGTCCGTCGGGAGCTGGCGTGCAGGGACACCAGTCTCACTTTCGACCAGCTGGTGGATATGTCCATCAGGCTGGATAACCTGCTGGCTACCCGCGGACGTCTTGCGGAGGGTCCGTCCATTCCACCCTCCAGCGCCTCCGACCCTTGTCCCATGGAGCTCGGGGCGCTGGCGCTAGAGAGAGGAGGGGTCGGCAGGCTAGGGGGTCCATCCACTGCACCAACTGTGGTCGGGGAGGACACACCGCGGCTAGGTGCTGGGGATGGCCTCCTAGGGAAGATGACGACAGGCCCCGCACTGGGGATTCCTTCCAGGTGAGTAGGCGCCCCACTCACCCAGAGCTCTCTGTTGCCCATTTCTGTATGCCTGTATGTTTTCCACAGGTAGCACCTCATGCCCAGCATAAGGCGCTGGTAGATTCAGGCGCAGCTGGGAATTTTATTGATAAAAAGTTTTGTTTAGCGTTAGGGATTCCCCTCATTCCTGTTGATGTTCCTTTTCCCGTTCACGCCCTAGATAGTCGTCCGTTGGGTACGGGCTTGATCAGGGAGGTCACGGCGCCACTTAGGATGTGTGCGCAGGGGGATCATCAGGAGATGATTCAGCTGTTCCTGATTGACTCGCCTGCGTATCCGGTGGTGCTGGGCATGCCCTGGTTGAGTACCCATAACCCAGTGATTTCGTGGCAGGAGAGGGCTCTGATGGAGTGGTCTGCTCAGTGTGTGGGTAGATGTTTGGGCGTTTCCGTAGGGGCTACCTCGGTGGAGAGTCCAAACCAGGTGCCCGCATTGCACATTCCACCTGAGTATGGGGATTTGGCTATCGCGTTTAGTAAGGCGAGGGCGACGCGGTTGCCACCCCATAGGCAGGGGGATTGTGCGATAAACCTTCAGGCAGGAGCTGCGCTCCCACGGAGTCATGTGTATCCTCTGTCTCAGGAGGAGAAGAAAGCTATGGAGATTTACATAGACGAATCGCTGAGACAAGGATACATACGGCCGATCCACTTCCCCGCGTCCTCGAGTTTCTTTTTCGTGAAGAAGAAGGATGGTGGTTTGCGTCCGTGCATCGATTACCGTGGTCTCAATCAGATTACGGTGAAGTATAGTTATCCACTCCCGCTGATTGCGACCATGACTGAGTCGTTGCATGGGGCGCGTTTCTTCACGAAATTAGATCTCAGGAGCGCGTACAACTTGGTGCGCATCAAGAAGGATGATGAATGGAAAACAGCCTTTAGTACCACCTCGGGCCATTACGAGTATCTAGTCATGCCATACGGGTTGATGAATGCTCCGTCGGTTTTCCAATCATTTGTGGATGAGATCTTCAGGGACATGCAGGGACAGGGAGTCGTTGTGTACATAGATGACATTCTCGTGTACTCACCTACCCGTGTCGAGCATGTGGCCCTGGTGCGCAGAGTGTTGCGGAGGCTGGTGGAGCACGACCTGTATGTGAAGGCAGAGAAGTGTCTGTTTTTCCAGGAGTCGATCTCCTTTTTTGGGGTATCAGTTGTCAGCGTCAGGGGTGAAGATGGAGGTAGACCGAAGCGTCGGCCGTGCGTAATTGGCAAACACCAACCACTGTGAAAGAGGTGCAGCAGTTTTTGGGGTTTGCGAATTACTACCGGAGGTTTATCCGGGGTTTTGGGCAAGTGGCAGCTCCCATCACGTCTCTCTTGAAGGGGGGTCCGGTGCGTCTGCAGTGGTCAGTCGAGGCGGACAGGGCGTTTGGGAGGCTGAAGGACCTGTTTACCTCGGCTCCGGTGCTGGCGCATCCGGATCCCTCTTTACCATTTCAGGTAGAGGTGGACGCGTCTGAGGCCGTTATTGGCGCCGTGCTTTCACAACGGTCAGGCGCGCCACCTAAACTCCGCCCCTGTGCCTTCTATTCCAAGAAGCTCAGCCCGGCGGAGCGAAATTATGACATAGGGGACAGGGAGCTGTTAGCTGTGGTACAGGCCCTTAAGGTGTGGAGGCACTGGCTTGAGGGGGCTCAACACCCTTTCCTCATTTTGACGGACCACCGTAACCTGGAGTACATCCGGGCAGCGAGGAGGCTGAACCTCGGCAGGCTAGATGGAGTATGTTTTTGACCCGTTTCTCTTTTAAGATCACCTACATCCCTGGGTCACAAAACGGGAAGGCAGATGCGCTGTCTCGGCTGTATGACGGGGAGGAGAGGTTCGTGGAGCCCACTCCCATACTGCCGGAGTCGTGTCTAGTGGCACCGGTGGTGTGGGAGCTTCGATTCTGAGCTCGAGCGGGCATTACGCACCGACCCTAGTCCACCACAATGCCCGGAGGGTCGGAAGTATGTTCCGCTCGAGTGTCGGGATCGATTGATCTATTGGGCTCACACGTCACCCTCCTCTGGACACCCGGGTATCGGCCGGACAGTGCACGGTCTTAGTGCCAAATATTGGTGGCCCACGTTGGCCAGGGATGTGAGGGTTTATGTTTCCTCCTGCTCGGTGTGCGCCCAGTGTAAGGCGCCTAGACATCTGCCTAGGGGTAAGTTACTGCCCCTGCCCGTTCCACAACGACCATGGTCCCACCTCTCGGTGGATTTTATAACTGACCTTCCCCTCTCCCAAGGGAATACTACCATCCTGGTCGTTGTGGACCGGTTCTCTAAGGCCTGTCGTTTGCTCCCCATGCCGGGTCTTCCCTACGGCCCTGCAAACTGCCGAGGCACTGTTTACCCATGTGTTCCGGCACTACGGGGTGCCCGAGGACATTGTGGCTGATCGGGGTCCCCAATTCACCTCCAGGGTCTGGAGAGCGTTTATGGAGCGGTTGGGGGTCTCGGTGAGCCTCACCTCGGGCTACCACCCGGAGAGCAATGGGCAGGTGGAACAGCGTAAACCAGGATGTGGGTAGGTTTCTCAGAACATACTGCCGGGACCGGCCGGAGGAGTGGTCAAGGTACGTTCCCTGGGCCGAGATGGCCCAGAATTCCCTACGCCATTCCTCCACGAACCTAACCCCATTTCAATGTGTGTTAGGTTACCAGCCGGTTCTGGCACCCTGGCAGCAGAGCCAGATCGAGGCTCCTGCGGTGGATGAGTGGGCGCGGCGCTCAGAGGAGACTTGGAACGCTGCACACGTCCACCTGCAGCGGGCCCTCCGACGTCAGAAGGCGAGCGCTGATCTCCACCGCAGCGAGGCACCGGTGTACGCACCTGGTGATCGAGTCTGGCTCTCTACCAGAAACCTGCCCCTCCGCCTGCCCTGTCGGAAACTGGGTCGGCGGTTTGTAGGGCCATTTAAAGTCCTGAGGAGGTTGAACGAGGTTTGTTATAGATTACAGCTTCCTGTGGAGTATAAGTGTATTAACCCCTCGTTCCATGTGTCCCTTCTCAGGCCGGTGGTAGCGGGCCCACTCCAAGAAGATGAGATCTTGGAGACTCCTCCGCCCCGTTGGACATCGAGGGGCACCGGCGTACTCCGTGAGATCCATCTTGGATTCGAGACGTCGGATGGGGGTCTCCAGTATCTAGTGGAGTGGGAGGAGTGCGGTCCGGAGGAGCGGTGCTGGGTGCCGAGGAGAGACGTGTTGGACCCGTCGCTCCTGACGGAGTTCCATCGGAGGCATCCGACGCGCCCTGCGCCGCGTCCCCCTGGCCGTCCCTGAGGCCGGAGTCGGCGCGCGTCTGGAGCCGCGCGTCAAGGGGGGGGTACTGTCACGGTTTCGGCCGAGGCTGCCTCTCCTCCTTGTTCGGGCAGGCTTCGGCGCTCGTCGTCTCCGGAATTCTAGCTGCCACCGATAGATGTTTCATGTTCGTTTGCTTTTGTCTGTTTGTGTCACACCTGTTTCTGTTTTACGTAATTAGTGTCCTATAAGTTTCTCGTTGTGTTTGTCATGTGTTGTGTATGATTGTTTTTCGTCAGTGTTGTGTTTGCTCGGTTGAGCATATTTTCTCCACTGCGCTGGAGCACAGTTGCACTTGTTCGTGCACCACTTCGTTTGTCGCACCTGTTTGTGCGCATTTGCCTTTTCGCCTTGTGCGTAGTTTAGCTGTTTGGGCTTAGTTGTCCTGTTGCCTGTGTTGGGCCAGAAATACAGCATTTGGAACCTACAGTCGGCGTCCTGCATTTGATTTCCTACACTACACCTACACACGCCCTGACAACATTAAGGAACTGGTAGTCTCTCTCCCTCTCTCTTTGTTTTATTCTATTGAATTCAATAAATCATCTTCTGTGTTTGTCAAAGAACGATGCCGGGACTAGTTTATGTGGATGCGGAAAGATTTCCAGCGTTGTGCTTTGTTTGACAGTGCCGTGTGCGTATGCGTGTCTTTCTGCGAATGAAATATTTAGGAGATAGGCGGGACTTTCCGGCTTTCAGCTACATAATGTAATTCGACACCAGAGTCACTTGTTACTACAACTCATAAACTCACTGGCTGGGTTCAGACTGAGATTCAGAAGCGGATTTACACAGACTGTCCCCGAATTGACCTTTATTGTAATACATGATGACTTGTGTTTAGTAAAAAGCACTGTGTAAATGTCTAGTAGATAGCTTTTGCCTTACCTATGTGTTATAAAAGCCAATCTAACAACTTATTAGGCTATATTGCAAGTAGCCTAGTGTGTACATGTTCCCCTGAATCCCCCTTCCCTAATTAGCCTACAATATACAGCCAAAGTATTAGGCATAACTGGCAGCAGTAGGCTAAATGATGTGTCAGTGTGCGTGAGTGTGTCTTTCTCTGTTTTCTTCCTACCTTGACTGTACCACAGCAGATTATCTGTCATTTCTCACAGACACAGCACTCGGACCAGCAGAACCAGAACTTTTAGCAAATAAGTCGGTTAATTTCACACATTTAGCAGTATCGGCCTCAAGAGCTCTTTTTTGGTCTGTTTAACTTTTTCGGTTCTGCCCTTACAGTGAGGGAAAAAAGTATTTGATCCCCTGCTGATTTTGTACGTTTGCCCACTGACAAAGAAATGATCAGTCTATAATTTTAATGGTAGGTTTATTTGAACAGTGAGAGACAGAATAACAACCAAAAAATCCAGAAAAACGCATTTAAAAAAGGTTATCAATTGATTTGCATTTTAATGAGGGAAATAAGTATTTGACACCCTCTCAATCAGAAAGATTTCTGGCTCCCAGGTGTCTTTTATACAGGTAACGAGCTGAGATTAGGAGCACACTCTTAAAGGGAGTGCTCCTAATCTCAGCTTGTTACCTGTATAAAAGACACCTGTCCACAGAAGCAATCAATCAATCAGATTCCAAACTCTCCACCATGGCCAAGACCAAAGAGCTCTCCAAGGATGTCAGGGACAAGATTGTAGACCTACACAAGGCTGGAATGGGCTACAAGACCATCGGCAAGCAGCTTGGTGAGAAGTTGACAACAGAAACACAAAAGGATGTCAATCTCCCTCGGCCTGGGGCTCCATGCAAGATCTCACCTCGTGGAGTTGCAATGATCGTGAGAACGGTGAGGAATCAGCCCAGAACTACACGGGAGGATCTTGTCAATGATCTCAAGGCAGCTGGGACCATAGTCACCAAGAAAACAATTGGTAACACACTACGCTGTGAAGGACTGAAATCCTGCAGCGCCTGCAAGGTCCCCCTGCTCAAGAAAGCACATATACAGCCCATCTGAAGTTTGCCTATGAACATCTGAATGATTCAGAAGAGAACTGGGTGAAAGTGTTGTGGTCAGATGAGACCAAAATCGAGCTCTTTGGCATCAACTCAACTCGCCGTGTTTGGAGGAGGAGGAATGCTGCCTATGACCCCAAGAACACCATCCCCACCGTCAAACATGGAGGTGGAAACATTATGCTTTGGGGGTGTTTTTCTGCTAAGGGGACAGGACAACTTCACCGCATCAAAGGGACGATGGACGGGGCCATGTACCATCAAATCTTGGGTGAGAACCTCCTTCCCTCAGCCAGGGCATTGAAAATGGGTCGTGGATGGGTATTCCAGTATGACAATGACCCAAAACACACGGCCAAGGCAACAAAGTAGTGGCTCAAGAAGAGGCACATTAAGGTCCTGGAGTGACCTAGCCAGTCTCCAGACCTTAATCCCATAGAAAATCTGTGGAGGGAGCTGAAGGTTCGAGTTGCCTTAATGACTTGGAGAAGATCTGCAAAGAGGAGTGGGACAAAATCCCTCCTGAGATGTGTGCAAACCTGGTGGCCAACTACAAGAAACGTCTGACCTCCGTGATTGCCAACAAGGGTTTTGCCACCAAGTACTAAGTCATGTTTTGCAGAGGGGTCAAATACTTATTTCCCTCATTAAAATGCAAATCAATTTATAACATTTTTGACATACGTTTTTCTGGATTGTTTTGTTGTTATTCTGTCTCTCACTGTTCAAATAAACCTACCATTAAAATTATAGACTGATCATGTCTTTGTCAGTGCGCAAACGTACAAAATCACTGTATGTTTTTCTGTTTTGACTGAGTGACTGACATTGTCAGAGCGGGTCTCACTCTCTTTGATGATGCGCGTTTGACTTTGAATGTGAATTTGCCCCACCTCAGCTCAGCCAATCAGAAAACCGTACTGTCCCATCTTGGTAGGGGGGCCGGCCGTTCCCCACTGGTCAGCCAAATGCTCAATATAGGCGGTTATGACAACAGAGAAATAGAGCAAAAGTCATTTAAAAAACAGTCGCAATGTCGACCAGCCCTTCTGGCATTTGCCAGAATTGCCAGACTGCCAATCCAACCATGGATCAGGAAGTGTTTGAAGTCAGAGTTGAATTATTGATTTGGGGTATAACTGGTAGATAGACCTATTATAAACCCAATGGCCTGATAGGTTGTTGTGTGTTTCACACCATTAACATTAAGGGTTCAGGCTATTTTGATATAGCATTGATCATACATATGGCTTCCATGACACACCTCTGGTGCACTAGTGTGTTAGAAGTGACGCAATGACACAGTGCACACACACACAGTCAAATGAGTTTCTCTGGTAGTAATAGGATACTGCACCTGGACTCTTTCATATCACCTCAGAAAAACAGAGGCAGTGCCCCTTTAAGGGAAGAACATTCGGAAAAAAAGGAGTGAGAGGAGATGTGTGTGTATGTCTGTGTGTACGTGTACAAGTCAGACTGATAGACACATACACTTGTGAGAGAGAGAGAGTGAGAAAGAGACAAAGAGAGAGAGAGAGACAGAGAGAGAGAGAGAGAGAGAGAGAGAGAGAGAGAGAGAGAGAGAGAGAGAGAGAGAGAGACAGAGACAGAGACAGAGACAGAGA
>NC_059202.1:36826073-36918573 GCF_020615455.1 Coregonus clupeaformis
GGGGAGGGCTCAAGGAGAGCGTACCGGAAGTGTGTCATTGATGCAAGGATGTGTGTGTGTGTGTGCTTTTGTGTGTGTGTGTGTGTGTGTGTGTATGTGTGTATAATGAGTGTGTACTTTTTTCAATTCCTACTCTATTTGACCCCTGAGCGCTGACCGCATACATACATAAATAGTACAGTATTTTGCAGGGAAACAATGTGATATGAGTAACACATATAGACATAGAGACATGTTTTATGTAGTGTTGTGGTGTCTCGCTTGTCGTGATGTGTGTCTTGTCCTGTATTTTGGTTTCTAATCCCATCCCCCGTCCCCGCAGGATTCCTTTAGCCTTTTGGTAGGCCGTCATTGTAAATAAGAATTTGTTCTTAACTGACTTGCCTAGTTAAATAAAGGTTCAATAAAAAAATTAAAGATATAGAAAGGATTGTGAGAAAAGTAGGGACTTAAATCCCCTGGACAGCA
Organism: Coregonus clupeaformis; assembly: GCF_020615455.1. Lineage (NCBI taxonomy): Eukaryota > Metazoa > Chordata > Actinopteri > Salmoniformes > Salmonidae > Coregonus > Coregonus clupeaformis. The sequence goes on from NC_059202.1 coordinate 36,826,542, forward strand.
CAGTCAGTGATTCACCTGTAGCTAGTTGACTGAATGTCCTGCAAGGAAGCATTGCACAGAAGAGATTCTGTCCATTCCTCACATTCCAGGAGAGTTTGGCAAGTCCTTGAGTTTCCTTTTATGCACACCCTCCTCTTTAGCCCCGGCCCGCGCTCTCGGTTTCCAGCAAAGCTCTCCCAAAAGTGCTCTCACCATTTTCCAGAAACATCACACACATGGAGGGGCACGTGCACAGAGAGAGAGAGAGAGAGAGAGAGAGAGAGAGAGAGAGAGAGAGAGAGAGAGAGAGAGAGAGAGAGAGAGAGAGAGAGAGAGAGAGAGAGAGAGAGAGAGAGAGAGAGAGAACAAGAAAGAAGAGTGTGCGCAAGTACACATGCACGAGAGGGAGGGAGGGAGGGAGTCACACAATGCAAATTGGGCTGGAACATTTCATTCTTGGGAGACAGCAGGAGGGACAGTATGTTCCAGTGAAATAACAGAATGTTACCTTATTTGGAATGTGGGCTTTGGCTGAATAGACAGACAAACAGACAGACAGTCTAGTTTTTCTCTATTTTGAAAAAATAACACAGACAGACATCAGCTGTAAAAAAAACAAAAAAAAACAGAATGATTTAGCAAACAATTTAACAGGGTGTGACCCAACAGATACAATGTAGCTAGCAATGCAAGCAAGATTATTAGACAATGCAAGCTTGGTAGAAATCAGTTAGCAATGCAAAATGCAATTAAGTATCGAGACAAACCCTTTAAAGGCACAATACATATTTTTGATGTCCCGCTTTTGGATTGATGCCAATTGATCAACAGTTCTTCTTCATTGATTTTGCACTTGCAATGACCCTCCCCAGTCCTCCAAAACAAAAACGAAAACAAATTTTATTGAAAGTCTAACATGGATTGTGCCTTTAATGTGACAATATAATCATATCTTCCTACAGTGCAGCTTATGATTGGCTATAACGCAGGAAGTAGACACTTAAATTACAGATACATTATATTGCATTAAAGGACCATAAAGTTTCAAACAGTTTTTCCTTTCCCCTGTCCTGCACTGGCTCCTGTTTTCAGAGCTATTCTATGATTCTCCTCTGGCAGCTTGCCCCGAGTGAAACAGAGACCAGTGGGCGATGTGTTTGCGTTGCTAGGGGGATAGCCACTGATGCTTCCCATAGCAACACTCTGTGTTTGGGATTTCCATTGCTTGTGGTGAAGTCATCAGCTGTTGATTCAGGCCTGAGGAGGTAGTACCCCGTAACAACTGTTTAAGTTGACACGTCCCGAGGGGAGAGGAGAGGCATTTTACAAGCCTTTTCCACTCAAAGACCTACATTATATGTTTTATTTAACCTTTATTTAACTAGGCAAGTCAATTAAGAAAAAAGTTATTATTTACAAAGATGGCCTACCAAGAGGCAAAAGGCCTCCTGTTGGGACGGCGGCTGGGATAAAAATTGTATATGTAGGACAAAACACACATAAAGAGAGACCTAAGACAACAATACAACGTGGCAGAAACACAACATGGTAGCAACACAACACGACATGACAACAACACAACACGTTAGCAACACAACATGGCAGCAGCACAACATGGTACAAACATTGTTAGGCGCAGACAACAGAACAAAGGGCAAAAAGGTAGAGACAACAATACATCACGTGAAGCAGCCACAAGTGTCAGTAAGAGCGTCCATGATTGAGTCTTTGAATGTAGAGATGGAGAAAAAACTGTCCAGTTTGAGTGTTTTTTGCAGCTCATTCCAGTCACTAGCTGAAGCGAACTGAAAAGAAGAGTGACCCAGGGATGTGTGTGCTTTCTTCTTACCAAACCACATGACCTTTGTTTTGGAGGTGTTCAGAACGAGGTTAAGGGCAGAGAAAGATTGCTGGACACTAAGAAAGCTTTTTTGTAGAGCGTTTAACACAAGATCAGGGGAGGGGCCAGCTGAGTATAAGACTATCATCTACATATAAATGGATGAGAGAGCTTCCTACTGCCTGAGCTATGTTGTTGATGTAAATTGAGAAGAGCTTGGGGCCTAGGATCGAGCCTTGCGGTACTCCCTTGGTGGCAGGCAGTGGCTGAGACAGCAGATGTTCTGACTTTACACATTGCACTCTATGAGAGAGGTAGTTAGAAAACCAGTTCAAAGACCCTTCAGAGACACCAATACTCCTTAGCCGACCCACAAGAATGGAATCGTCTACTGTATCAAAAGCTTTGGCCAAGTCACAACATATTTTAGCATCAAGGGCAGTGGTGACATCATTTAGGACCTTTAACCTTTCACTGCAGTGGGCACGGAGTGTTTCTTGGCTGTCTTAAACAAATCTACTTTGAAACAAAAGTATACACCTCAAACACATTGTTATAGAGTAAAAAAAGAACACAACTGTACCATGTCAGATATTGAGTTACATTTTAGTCATTTAGCAGACGCTCTTATCCAGAGCGACTTACAGTTAGTGAGGGCATACATTTTCATACTGGCCCCCATGGTAATCGAACCCACAACCCTGGCGTTGCAAACGTCATGCTCTACCAACTGAGCTACACAGGGCTATTACATTTTGGGTTTGCATCCCAATATTACACTTTATATACAGAAAACTGAAATAATGTTGATTAATTATGGAATTATTAAAAATACGAAAAACATTCCACCCAAGAGGCCACTAGGTACAGTGCCTTGCAAAAGTATTCAAGCCCCTTGGCGTTTTTCTTATTTTGTTGCAACCTGTAATTTAAATGGAATTTTATTTGGATTTCATGTAATGGACATAAAAAAAATAGTCCAAATTGGTTAAGTGAAATGAAAAAAATAACTTGTTTCAAAAAATTATAAAAAATAAATAACGGAAAAGTGGTGCATGCATATGTATTCACCCCCTTTGCTATGAAGCACCTAAATCAGATCTGGTGCAATCAATTACCTTCAGAAGTCACATAATTAGTTAAAGTCCACCTATGTGCAATCTAAGTGTCACATGATCTGTCACATGATCTCAGTATATATACACCTGTTCTGAAAGGCCCCAAAGTCTGCAACACCACTAAGCAAGGGGCACCACCAAGCAAGCGGCACCATGAAGACCAAGGAGCTCTCCAAACAGGTCAGGGAAAAGTTGTGGAGAAGTAGAGATCAGGGTTGGGTTATTAAATAAATATCAGAAACGTTGAACATCCCACGGAGCACCATTAAATCCATTATTTAAAAAATGGAAAGAATATGGCACTACAACAAACCTGCCAAGAGAGGGCCGCCCACCAAAACTCATGGACCAGGCAAGGAGGGCATCAATCAGAAAGGCAACAAAGGGCAAGATAACCCTGAAGGAGCTGCAAAGCTCCACAGCGGAGATTGGAGTATATGTCCATAGGACCACTTTAAGGCGCACACTCCACAGAGCTGGGCTTTACGGAAGAGTGGCCAGAAAAAGCCATTGCTTAAAGAAAAAAATAAGCAAACACGTTTGGTGTTCGCCAAAAGCCATGTGAGAGACTCCCCAAACATATGGAAGAAGTTAGTCTGGTCAGATGAGACTAAAATTGAGCTTTTTGGCCATCAAGTAAAACGCTATGTCTGGCGCAAACCCCACACCTCTCATCACCCTGAGAACACCATCCCCACAGTGAAGCATGGTGGTGGCAGCATCATGCTGTGGGATGTTTTTCATCGGCAGGGACTGGGAAACTGGTCAGAATTAAAGGTATGATGGATGGCGCTAAATACAGAGAAAGTCTTGAGGGAAACCTGTTTCAGTCTTCCAGAGATTTGAGACTGGGACGGAGGTTCACCTTCTTGTAGGACAATGACCCAAAGCATACTGCTGAAGCAACACTCGAGTGGTTTAAGGGGAAACATTTAAATGTCTTGGAATTGCCTAGTCAAATCAAATCATATCAAATGCTATTTGTCACACAGCAGGTGTAAACCTTACAGTGAAATGCTTACTTACAAGCCCTTACCCAATAATGCAGTTTTAAGAAAGAATAAAGCAAATAAAAAATAAAATAAAATAAAAGATCACAAAAAAATACTATATAAAATAATATGAAATAAAAGTAACAAATAATTAAAGAGCAGCAGAAAAAATAACAATAGCGAGGCTATATACAGGGGATACCGGTACTGAGTCAATGTGCAGGGGCACCGGTTAGTCGAGGTAATTGGGGTAATATGTACATGTAGGTAGAGTTATTAAAGTGACTATGCATAGATAATAAGCAGAGAGTAGCAGCAGTGTAAAAGAGGGGTGGGGGGCAATGCAAATAGTCTGGGTAGCCATGTGATTAGATGTTCAGGAGTCTTATGGCTTGGGGGTAGAAGCTGTTTAGAAGCCTCTTGGACCTAGACTTGACGCTCGGTACAGCTTGCCGTACGGTAGCAGAGAGAACAGTCCATGACTAGGGTGGCTGGAGTCTTTGACAATTTTTAGGGCCTTCCTCTGACACCGCCTGGTATAGAGGTCCTGGATGGCAGGAAGCTTGGCCCCAGTGATGTACTGGGCCGTACGCACTACCCTCTGTAGTGCCTTGCGGTCGGAGGCTGAGCAGTTGCCATACCAGGCAGTGATGCAACCAGTCAGGATGCTCTCGATGGTGCAGCTGTAGAACCTTTTAAGGATCTGAGGACCCATGACAAATCGTTTCAGTCTCCTTAGGGGGAATAGGTTTTGTCGTGCCCTCTTCACGATAGTCTTGGTGTGCTTGGACCATGTTAGTTTGTTGGTGATGTGGACACCAAGGAACTTGAAGCTCTCAACCTGCTCCACTACAGCCCCGTCGATGAGAATGGGGGCGTGTTCGGTCCTCTTCTTTTTCCTGTAGTCCACAATCATCTCCTTTGTCTTGATGATGCTGAGGGGGAGGTTGTTGTCCTGGCACCACACGGCCAGATCTCTGACCTCCTCCCTATAGGCTGTCTCGTCGTTGTCGGTGATCAGGCCTACCACTGTTGTGTCATCGGCAAACTTAATGATGGTGTTGGAGTCGTGCCTGGCCATGCAGTCATGAGTGAACAGGGAGTACAGGAGGGGACTGAGCACGTACCCCTGAGGGGCCCCCGTGTTGAGGATCAGCGTGGCGGATGTGTTGTTACCTACCCTTACCACCTGGGGGCAGTTGCAGAGGGAGGGTCATTAGCTTAGTGATGAGCTTTGAGGGCACTATGGTGTTGAACGCTGAGCTGTAGTGAATGAATAGCATTCTCACATATGTTTTTCCTTTTGTACAGGTGTGAAAGGGCAGTATGGAGCACAATAGAGATTGCATCATCTGTGGATCTGTTGGGGCGATATGCAAATTGGAGTGGGTCTAGGGTTTCTGGGATAATGGTGTTGATGTGAGCCATGACCAGCCTTTCAAAGCACTTCATGGCTATAGACGTGAGTGCTACGGGTTGGTAGTCATTTAGGCAGGTTACCTTATTGTTCTTGGGCACATGGACTATGGTGGTCTGCTTGAAACATGTTGGTATTACAGACTCAGACAGGGAGAGATTGAAGATGTCAGTGAAGACACTTGCCAGTTGGTCAGCGCATGCACGGAGTACATGTCCTGGTAATCCGTCTGGCCCTGCGGCCTTGTGAATGTTGACCTGTTTAAAGGTCTTACTCACATTGGCTACGGAGAGCGTGATCACACAGTCATCCAGAACAGCTGATGCTCTCATACATGTTTCAGTGTTACTTGCCTCGAAGCGAGCATAGAAGTAATTTAGCTCATCTGGTAGGCTCGTGTCACTGGGCAGCTCGCGGCTGTGCTTCCCTTTGTAGTCTGTAATAGTTTTCAAGCACTGCCACATCCGACGAGCGTCGGAGCCGGTGTAGTACGATTCGATCTTAGTTCTGTATTAACGCTTTGCCTGTTTGATGGTTCGTTGGAGGGCATAGCAGGATTTCTTATAAGCTTCTGGGTTAGAGTCCCACTCCTTGAAAGCGGCAGCTCTACCCTTTAGCTCAGTGCGGATGTTGCCTGTAATCCATGGCTTTTGGTTGGGTATGTACGTACAGTTACTGTGGGGACGATGTCATCGATGCACTTATTGATGAAGCCAGTGACTGATGTGGTGTACTCCTCAATGCCATCGGAAGAATCCCGTAACATATTCCAGTCTGTGCTTGCAAAACAGTCCTGTAGCTTAGCATCTGCTTCATCTGATCACTTTTTTATTGACCGAGTCACTGGTGCTTCTTGCTTTAATTTGTTTTTGTAAGCAGGAATCAGGAGGATTAAATTCTGGTCAGATTTTCCAAATGGAGGGCGAGGGAGAGCTTTGTATGCGTCTCTGTGTGTGGATTAAAGGTGGTCTAGATGTATTTTCCCTCTGGTTGCACATTTAACATGCTGGTAGAAATGAGGTAAAACGGATGTTTACAAATATACATAGACCGCCACCCCTTGTCTTACCAGAGTCTGCTGTTCTATCCTACCGATACAGTGTATAACCCGCCAGCTGTATGTTATTCAAGTCATCGTTCAGCCACGACTCGGTGAAACATAAGATTTTACAGTTTCTAATGTCCCGTTGATAGGATATTCGTGCCTGTAGTTCGTCCATTTTATTATCAAGCGATTGTAAGTTGGCCAATAGTATCGATGGCAAAGGCAGATTAGCCACTCGTCGCCGGCTCCTTACTAAGCACCCGATCTCCTTCCGCGATATCTCCTTTTCTTTCTACTGCGAATGACGGGGATGAGGGCCCTGTCAGGTGTCTGGAGCAAATCCCTCTCGTCCGACTCATAAAAGAAACGTTTTTCGTCCAGTTCAAGGTGAGTAATTGCTGTTCTGATGCCCAGAAGCTATTTTCGGTCATAAGAGACGGTAGCAGCAACATTATGTACAAAATAAGTTAAAAACAATGTGAAAAAACACACAAAATAGCACGGTTGGTTAAGAGTCCATAAAACGGCAGCCATCCCCTCCGGCACCATTACGCAATAAAAGCCCAGACCTCAATCCAATTGAGAATCTGTGATATGACTTAAAGATTGCTGTACACCAGCAGAACCCATCCAACTTGAAGGAGCTGGAGCAGTTTTGCCTTGAAGAATGGGCAAAAATCCAAAGTGGCTAGATGTGCCAAGCTTATAGAGACATACCCCAAGAGACTTGCAGCTGTAATTGCTGCAAAAGGTGGCTCTACAAAGTATTGACTTTGGGGGGGTGAATAGTTATACACGCTCAAGTTTTCTGTTTTTTTTGTCTTATTTCTTGTTTTTTCACAATAAAAAATATTTTGCATCTTCAAAGTGGTAGGCATGTTATGTAAATCAAATGATACAAACCCCCCCAAAATAAATTTTAATTCCAGGTTGTAAGCAACAAAATAGGAAAAATGCCATGGGGGGGTGAATACTTTCGCAAGCCACTGTAATTTGACTGTAGGAAAGGTCTTTGGTTGCAGTGACACATCCATAAGCTGAGCGGAAATCAGATTGCATACCAGAGATAATACTATAGACATCAAGACAGCCAGTCAGTTGATTATTAACATGTTTTTTCCAACACTTTTGATAAACAGGGCAAGATAGAAATTGGCCAGTATTTGTTTGCCGAGCCTTTCGCCAAATGGTGTTCTTGAGGAGTGTGATGAGGTGGTGATGAAGGAGTCAGGCACAGGAGGGTAAATCACAGAATAACATGCTGTAACCCGCAAAATACAGGTTTACGTAGAAATGTGAAAATACAAGGCACACGGGAAAAATACTCCCGTCGATACACAATACACGAGCTCCACCGAGCTTCACTAGCCTTCACAATAAACAATCACGCACACAGACAAGGAAGCAGAGGGAACACTTGTACCATGACTAATGAGGGAATAAGGACCAGGTGTGTGTGATTGAAGACAAGACAAATGGAGTGATGATAAATGGATCGGCAGTAGCTAGTAAGCCGGTGACGCCTAACGCCGAAACCTGCCCGAACAAGGAGGGGAGGCAGCCTCGGCGGAAGTCGTGACAAGGAGGAGTAACTCTGCCAGATCACGGTCGAACCAGGGGCTGAACCTGTTTTTAATTCTCATTTTCTTTATGGGGCGTGCTTGTTAACAGTACCTCTGAAAAGAAGGGACAAGCATCTTTGACAGAGGGGATCAAGCTGATTCTATACCAAACAGAGGTCAGGCCATGAAGGAAGGCTTGCTCATTAAAGTTTTTCAGCAAGTGTCTATGTCAAATCTGGACAGGTCGTTTAACTGAGCAGCCATTACGAACACAGGCCGTAAAACAGTGATCACTAAGGTCATTACAGAAAACACCAGACTGATATCTATCAGGATTATTTGTGAGAATAACATCAAGGACAGTAGCTTTTTTTGGGTGTTTGGGGTCTTATCTTGTGGGATTGGTAATGATCTGAGAGAGATTTAGGGAGTCCCATTGTTTTAAGACTTAGTCCGGTGGTTTAAGCACGTCCCAGTTTAGGTCAATTAGCAGGACAAAGAATTAGTGTAAGGGGCCAGGAGAGAGCTTAGGGCAGGCAGGGTACAGGCCGGTGCTGATGGTGGACGATAACACCCAGCAACAGTCAACAAAGAGCTATTTGAAAGTTGAATGCTTAAAACCAGCAAATCAAATTGTTTGGGGACAGACTTGGTGGGGACAACCGAGAACTGAAGGTGTTCCTTGGTAAAGATTGCCACTCCACCACCTTTGGAAGATCTGTCTTGCCGAAAAAGGTTATAACCAGAAAGGTTAACATCAGTGTTCAGAACACTCTTTCTTAACCATGTGTCAGTAAGGACCAACACATCTGGATTGGAGCTGTGAACCCACACTTTCAATTGATCAATTTGAGGTAATAAGCTTCTAGTGTTAACGTTCAGAAAACACAGGCTTTTACGAGAGCAGAAATCAGTGAAGCAGAAATCAGAATTGGGAATAGCAACAGTAGATGGGCCAGGGTGCACATTTCCAGATATCATCAGCAGTAATACAATCAGGGCATGGCAGAGGACAGGGAGAGCTGTGCAGTGTGGATTTTTGATGACATTAGAATGTGCATCAGATGGCAACAAGATCATATTATACAGCAGTTTCATCAGGTAACATCAACACAAAGCCGGCGAGAGAGGGTTAGAATAGGATGGGAGGCCAAGAGTCCTTGTAACCAATAGAGAGTCAGAGTTGTGAGTTTGAAAACAAACATTGTCTGTCCCACGGTCGGGTAAACGAGCAAGTTCATTGTCAACAAAGCGCGCAGGAGTCATGGAGCAAATAGCACAAAGCACAAGAAAAAAGGAAAACGGCTTGGGGCTAGCCATTATAGACTGAACTAAAATATAAAAGCAACATGTAAAGTGATGGTTCCATGTTTCATGAGATGAAATAAAAGATTCCAGAAATGTTCCATATGCATTAAAAGCTTATTTCTCTCAAATGTTCCTTCTGTAATAAAGCCCTTTTGTGGGGAAAAACTCATTCTGATTGGCTGGGCCTGGCTCCCCAGTGGGTGGGCCTGGCTCCCAAGTGAGTGGGCCTATGCGCCCCTGCCCAGTCATGAGAAATCCATAGATTAGGGCCTAATGAATTTATTTAAATTGACTGATATCCTTCTATGAACTGTAACTGATTAAAATCTTTGAAATTGTTGCATGTTGCGTTTATATTTTTGGTCAGTACAAGTTCAAAGAGTCACTCGCCCCAACAAAATAACATGAGAGAGTAGCTCTCTGAGCCCAGTAGGCTATAAAAGTCTGAGATAAAAGAAATAAATAGTAGGCCTACGTTAGTTAATTAAAGTGTTTCTGAGTAAAGCTCACGTAATAAGATTCACAAGTTAATTAACCTACATAAAAATTCAGATCAGTCCAAAGTCTGCGGTGTGTGTGTGTGTGTATGTGTGTGCTGGAGGCGAACGACAGCTCGGGAGAGAGGGGGGAGTGTGGCGGGGGTACCTGTAACAGACAGGGGGAGACAGGGAGCAGATCGCCGGGTGGGATCCAAGCAGCAGTGCAGCAGGCAACGGGAGTAGGTGTCACACCTGCTTGGGAGAGGAGGCTTTCAACCTTACCAGACAGGTGGTCCTCTGTAGCTCAGCTGGTAGAGCACGGCGCTTGTAACGCCAAGGTAGTGGGTTCGATCCCCGGGACCACCCATACACAAAAAATGTATGCACGCATGACTGTAAGTCGCTTTGGATAAAAGCGTCTGCTAAATGGCATATTATTATTATTATAGGTGCATGGTGGAGCAGATAAAACGTCCGAAGTGAAAAAGCTGAACGAAAAATGTTGGGCGAAGACAAAACCAAGACACCGGTAAAAACGCTAAATTCCAAAGCCAGATTAAAGTAAAGCGTGAAAAGGTAAACGCTGCATATGTCCCAGAAGCGTCCTTAGCCAGCAGCCACTTTCCGGCAAACAGAAGTTACGTTTGTGCAAAGCGTTATGTTTGGGGCCAACCAGGAGACACTGCTCTGTGCTCCTTGCAGGGGGTGCTGCTTATGGGTGAGTGGGCCTCAGTAGTTGGAGTTGTTCTTGCCCCGAGGTAGACCCTAAAAGGCTGTGTGCACAGTCAGTCAGAGAAAGGGAGACCCCTTCTTTTACGCAAGTTTTCCCCTATTTGGGACTATTTTAGAGGTGCTCCCTGCTGCTTTGACTGTTGTGGGCTGTAGGGTTGCCACGGCAACCCATGGGGTGTCATGTGACTGCCTGTCACACCAGGGGAATCCATAGGGCAGCAGTCAGGAAGGAATCTGCATAGGAATGTCGTGTGATTGGAATGTATGACACGTTGACAGCTTTTCTACTAGATGGTGAAAAAGATTCTTCATCTCGATCTCAGATACACTTTAAAGTTTTGGTGCTTTTTACTTTCAGATGAAGAAGAGCAACAAAGCATTCTGCATGGGTTATAAAGACATGTACGTAGGCCTAAGGGTTATGAGCACATACTGTAAATATGATTTTGTGTGGCATTCTGTGATGTTTTGTACAAGGTAATAACACTTGTGGACAGAAAAAAACTCAAAGTTTGTTCTCCATTTTATTAATCTTATCTGTGGCTTGGTGACACCACTGTTGTCCATTTTACCTGCAACGCTCACAAAATATTAAAACACTACACAAGGAAACTTCAGAGAGGAGCCATTGCAAAAAGTGTTTACACTCATTATGTAAGCTTCATTGAGACTTTGTAGGATTATACTTTGTTTAAATCTTTATTTTTTCTCAAGGAAAAGGCTAACACACATAAACATACAGTGGAAAGCCAAAAGACAACCGACGAACGAACAAGGAAAACAGAAGTCTTGTGTGATTGATACAAATTTCCCACATAAATATCAAGCTGTTCATCCCCAATTTCAAGCCTGCAGGATCAGTCACTCCCCACTGAAGGTTCATTAAGTACATGTACGTCAAAAATCATTAGTCAATTTAATGATCATTGTACAAAAGCCAACAAATGTCTAAAGGCAACTCTTGACCACCCCCCACTCCCTCCCCCCTCTTCAAAATCTCTGATTGTTTGGCTATGCTGTCTGAGAGTCTATCCAAATCCCTATTTTGAGTCAGGAGTTAAGAGTTTTAGGTCATAAAATAGGAATTTCTTACGAGTGACATACAGCAATTTAGGAATGACTCTCAGTTTCTTTTTGCTGATGATTACCTTGTCTTTCCGTAAATTGAGGGGGAGACGACACAACAGGAGTATTTGGCACCAACATGTGACAAAGCCTGCGTCCCAAATGGCACCCTATTCCCTATATAGTGCACTACTTTTGATGAGACCCCTATGGGACCAGTTCAAAGTAGTGCACTATATAAGGAATGCGGCCTCGTCAAAAGTAGTCCACTACATAGGTAATAGTTGCCATTTGGGATGCTGTCAGAGTGACAGAGACACAGAGAGCAGCTACAAAGAAAAGCCTGTTAATTTCACTGTGAATGTTCATGTTGTCCAAACAGCCTTTGTGGTATCGTGACACGAGCAGTGAGCCAGCTGTCATTTTCTCGAGTCGGACTCTTGTGACTTCTCCTAAGACGTAGTCACCAATAGGCACTATTATGGTGTTATGGGCACGGGGCCTCAATCAAAAGGCCCCCTTTGTCTAATTAGACTACACATCCAAGGGTTTTATTGTACTCAACTCTTCTGTTCTATTTTTAACCCAAGAAAAATAGCTATATTGGGGGTAAATAATGTGCTCCTTTTTTTTTAGCTATTCGCTTCAGCCCAAGGCTTTCTCTGATTCTTTACGATTATTTTGGGTACTAATCACCAGATTCACACACACACATGCATATACTATATACACACACACACACACACACACATTCATACTGTGCCAACTGCGTGGGTCTTCACCAGTAAACCACCATGTGACCAAGGCAATCACATGCCGGTTTGTATAATGGGGCCACCATGTCTGTCTATATTGTATTGTTTCTGGACGAAAATAGGATCTCCAAATTAGCCTCACGTAGGTCATGCCTTCTTTCTCCTGAAGCTGATTATTTTCATGGGGTCTCATGAAAATGAATAGTTAAATAGTAAGTGACTGGTTATTGAGAAAACTTAACCGACCACCAAGAGCTATTCAGTAAAAATAGTGAAGGTTGGGTTTACTAACTCCCTTAGGGCTGCAACACAGTACAATAGATGCAACAAAACCTCAGTAACTCCCCATACCATAGCATCATGTTAAGATCAACTGAATTGTCACCATTTCTAAACAAACCTAATGGTTGACGAAATGGTAGAATAATTTGTACAGTAAGTGCCATTAACATTGGCACGAAGGTACATGAATTCCCATATAAAGGACCAGAGGCTTTTAAGGATATAGACACAATGATTATTGGAAATATTGGAGAAGAAAGAGTTTTGAGGAAAATACATCTGGCTGATGTAAATAGTATGGCATTAGGTGTGGTAGTTACCATAATATGACCTTTGACTGGGGGAAAAAATGAGAATTATAATAACAAATATGTACAGTGCATTTGGAAAGTATTCAGACCCCTTTCCTTTTTCAACATTTTGTTACGTTACAGCCTTATTCTAAAATGTATTAAATAGTTTTTCCCCCCTCATCAATCTATACACAATACCTGTAAATATGTAAAAAAGGTATTTCTGTTTTGTATGTTTAATAAATGTGCAAAAAAATCTAAAAACCTGTTTTCGCATTGTCATCATTGGTTATTGTGTGTAGATTGCTGAGTATTATTATTGTTTTAATCAATTTTAGAATAAGGCTGTTACTTAACAAAATGTGGAAAAAGTCAAGGGGTCTGAATACTTTCCGAAGGCACTGTACTTCAACACAAAAATAAAACTTGTTGTTGACCTCATGCTCTCTGGCCAGATGATGTTACATCCTGAATGACAGAAAATGTGTTTGGATGAACACAAAGTTTAAAAAAACAGAGCCAACAGCCTTGTGCTTGTATAGTTCCTTGTCATGAGCACTCTCTCTCCCTGGTAGCAACATTAATTGCATTCAATTATCTTCCACTCTGCTCACCTCCCTCTCTCTACTCAGCCTAACTAGCTCCACCTGCCCTGCTCTGCTCTTGTTACCTGGCCAGCTGCACTGCATTTCCCACTCACCATCCTCACCTTGCCTCACTCTGTTCTAATTACTCTGCCAGCTGAACTGCATTTCCCCACTACCTCTCCCAGTATATCAAGCCCTGTTTTTCAGCCAAGCCCTGTCAGATCGTCTTCAAACCCGGACCAGTATCCTGCCTGTCTGCGCTCTGACTCCTGTTTGTGATACCGATCCTTTCTTGACTGCCTCCTTGTTCTACTGCCCCGTCTCTCCCAACCTGCCTTCTGGACCTCGACTACTCTCCGATCTTCAGCCCCTCCGGTAACTCGTTTCTGCCTTCTGTCTCTCACCACGATATTTGCCCAGCCCTGATCTGTACTTCTGCCTGCCATTCATATTGCTGTTGTGTGTGTGTGTTCCCCCAGGTCTCCGACCACCAGATGAGCGTGCCCAGACGTTTCACCACCCTCAGCCCGATACGCCGCTCCATCACTGGGGAACACACACACTAAGCACTTGGACTGGACACCCCCGGACATTTGGTGACCCCCGGAGCACAGGTACCCACAGGAGGACCCTGAAAGACCCCTGACACCCCTGGGACTCCTCTTCCCGCCTGTAACCTTGAATAAAGAACTCTGAATTTGAACTTGCGCTCTTGGGTCCTCTTCTGTTCATGACAGAACGATCTGACCATCATGGACCCAGCGCACTCCCTGACCACGATGGAGGAAGAGCCAGAGAGGACTGCCCTACAGCGACTGGAACGCTCTGAGGGAGACATAAATCGGATGGCTGGCGACATCGCTTCCCTTCTCCAGCTATTCAACCAGCAGCAACAACAGTTCCAACTGCAGCAACAACAGCTAGCCCAAGCCCTGCAACTACTCTCAAGCCCGGCTACTCCACCTGCACCCCCCCTGGTCCTTTTGTTCCTGTACCACCGATACTCCTTCATCCCTCCGCTGGAGGTCCCAATGCTGCAGGCCCGGCAGTGCTGCCACCAGATCCCCATGCTCCTGAACCAAGGATTGGGAACCCGGAACGCTTTTGATGGCAACCAGAAGCAAGTAAGACCATTCTTGAGCAGCTGCCGAATCCAGTTTGCACTACAGCCCAGGACTTTCTCAACAGAGGGAGCCAAGGTGGGGTATGTCATCACACATCTCACCGGTCGAGCTCGGTTGTGGGGAACGGCGGAATTCGACCGGCAAACCCCAGCCTGTGCCTCCTTCAGTGCCTTTGAGGAGGAGATGTTAAAGGTCTTTGACCTAGGCTCGCCAACAGCCGAAGCGTCACAAGCTCTGCTCACCATCCGTCAGGGCAATCGGACAGTGGCAGACTTCTCCATTGACTTTCGTACCCTGGCCAGTCAAAGCTCGTTTAACCCAGAGGCACTGGTGCAAGCCTTCCTCCATAGCCTGGCGGACTATATCAAGGACGAGCTTGTTTCCCATGACCCGCCCTCAACGCTTGATGCCGCCATTGACCTTGCCGTTCGCATTGACCGCCGTATACAGACCCGGAGGAGGGAGAAGGGCCGTCTCAGTCAACCTGCCATCCGTACTCGGGTCGATACCGCTTCTGTCCAGCCCCTGCCTGTCAAGTCCCATAGCCAACTCAATCAGCCTGAGCCCATGGAGATTGGCCGTGCCTCTCTGACTCCCGAGGAGCGTCGGCGCCGTCTAAGCTCCAACCTTTGCCTCTACTGTGGTGGCGAGAATCACCGTGTCGCTACTTGTCCGGCAAAAGCCGCAGCTCACCAGGTGTAGGGGAGATCCGGGTGAGCTCAACAAGCCTTCAGTCTCCCTCCATCCGAAAGACCCTGCTTCATCTCCGCCTTCAGCTTTCTGACAAGACTCATACATTGGCCGCCCTTGTGGATTCCGGAGCCGAAGCAAACATCATGGACCTTGCATGAGCTTGCACAGCAACTGGGCGTGAACCATCATCAACTGACACAACCCATTCCTGCACGAGCCCTGGATGGGCATCATCTTGGCACTGTCACTCATATCTCCGCCCCTGTGACAATCCTGCTGTCAGGAAACCACCAGGAGTCCATCCAGTTTCACCTCCTACACTCACCTGGCCAACCACTCATTCTTGGATACCCGTGGCTCCGTCAGCACAACCCCCACATCGACTGGGAGACAGGAACAGTCCGTGAGTGGGGAAGGAGTTGTCACCAGACCTGTTTAAGGGGGGCCACCCTGCCCGTTCACCGGGAAGGATCTAGCGCTACCTCCGACATATCCAATGTTCCGGCCTGTTACCACAGCCTGAAAGAGGTGTTCAACAAATCCAAGGCGACATCTCTACCCCCCACACAGACCCTATGACTGCGCGATTGATCTCCTGCCTGGCACAGCACCTCCCAAGGGTCGTCTGTATTCACTGTCAGCCCCGGAAAGAAAGGCCATGGAGGACTACATTAATGACTCTCTTGCCTCCGGGATAATTAGACCGTCGTCTTCCCCGCAGGAGCGGGATTCTTCTTTGTCGGCAAGAAGGACGGTTCTCTTCGTCCATGCATAGATTACCGGGGTCTGAACGACATCACGGTTAAGAATCGCTACCCACTGCCCTTACTTTCGTCTGCCTTCGAACTGCTGCAGGGAGCCACTGTATTCACTAAGCTGGACCTTCGCAATGCCTACCATCTGGTGCGGATGAGGGAGGGAGACGAATGGAAGACAGCGTTCAACACACCAACCGGCCACTATGAATATCTCGTCATGCCCTTCGGCCTCACCAATGCCCCAGCAGTTTTTCAAGCCCTAGTGAATGATATCCTCAGGGACATGCTAAATACGTTCGTATTTGTGTACCTTGACGATATTTTAATATTCTCAAAGACTCTGTCAGAACACACGCACCACGTCCGGTTGGTCCTGCGCCGCCTGCTGGAGAACTCTCTTTTCGTGAAGGCAGAGAAGTGCGAGTTCCATGCCAAGACCGTTTCATTCCTGGGGTATGTGGTGACCGAGGGCAGCATTCAGATGGATCTCACGAAGGTGTCGGCTGTCACTTCCTGGCCAGTTCCTGAGTCTCGGAAGAAGTTGCAACAGTTCCTGGGCTTTGCCAACTTTTATAGGAGATTCATCAGAAACTATAGCACAGTGGCTGCACCCCTCACGGCGCTAACCAGCACTAAACAACCGTACCAATGGACATCAGCTGCTGATAAGGCCTTCAATATCCTCAAGACATGTTTCACTTCTGCTCCCATCCTCCAGATGCCAGATGCAGCAAGGCAGTTTGTGGTGGAGGTAGATGCTTCGGACGTGGGAGTGGGTGCAGTGCTTTCTCAAAGAGCAGCTGAGGATGGCAAGATGCACCCCTGTGCCTTCTACTCCCGTCGGCTAACCCCTGCCGAATGCAACTACGACATTGGGAACCGCGAGCTGTTGGCTGTCAAGCTCGCCCTTGAAGAATGGCGGCACTGGTTAGAGGGGTCAAAGGAACCATTCGTAGTGTGGACAGACCACAAGAACCTGGAGTATATCCAAACAGCCAGGAGGCTGAACTCCCGTCAACAGCGGTGGTCTCTGTTCTTTACGCGCTTCAATTTCACGCTCTCCTACCGCCCGGGATCTCGCAACATCAAACCTGATGCTCTTTCCCGGATGTTTCAGAAGGACGAGACCACCGCCATGACAGCTCCCATTCTTCCCAGCCACTTGGTCGTAGCGGCCCTCACCTGGGAGATCGAGAAGCAGGTCATGGAGGCTCTTCGGGACCAGCCAGGTCCAAGCACCAGCGCCCCCAACCGTCTGTTTGTTCCAGCAAATCTCAGGTCACCTGTGATTCAGTGGGGGCACGAATCCCGTCTGGCCTGTCATCCCGGCATCACTCGCACCCTTCATCTGGTCCGCCAGCGGTTCTGGTGGCGGGGGATGAGACGGGATGTCCGAGAATTCATCCGAGCTTGTCCCACTTGTAACCGAAACAAGACTCCCAACCAGCCTCCTGCTGGGTTGCTGCAACCCCTACTCATACCCAAGAGGCCCTGGTCCCACGTTTCACTGGACTTTGTTACGGGCCTTCCGCCCTCTGACGGACACACAGTCATCCTTACCATTGTTGACCGCTTTAGTAAGATGACCCACTTCGTGCCCCTTCCCAAACTACCCTCTGCTAAAGAGACCTCCCAGGTGGTCCTGGAACATGTGTTTCGTATCCATGGCCTACCCCAGGATATAGTGTCAGACCGGGGCCCGCAATTCTCAGCAACCTTTTGGAAGGAGTTCTGTCATCTCCTTGGGGCCACCGCCAGCCTATCGTCTGGATTCCACCCGCAGTCAAACGGCCAGACTGAACGCATGAACCAGGAGCTGGAGAAGGCACTGAGGTGTGTGGCTTCCCAAAATCCCCGGGCCTGGGCTCAACACCTGCTCTGGGTGGAATATGCCCATAATTCACTCACCAGTTCCTCCACCGGGCTCTCCCCCTTTCAGTGTGTCTACGGGTATCAACCTCCACTGTTTGCCAGCCAGGAGGCGGATGCCACCTGTCCGTCTGCTCTTGCGTATGCCCGCCGCTGCCGCCGCACTTGGGCCCAGGCTCGCACTGTGCTCCTGAAGTCTGGAACCAGCTACGCCGTCGGTGCCAACCGACGGAGGACCCCAGCACCTACTTACCGGGTTGGTCAGAAGGTCTGGCTGTCTGCCCGGGATCTGCCGCTGCGGGTTGTATCACGAAAGCTGGCCCCTCGCTTCATTGGTCCTTTTCCTGTGCAGAGAGTCATCAGTCCAACGGCGGTCCGACTTCAGTTGCCCGCTTCCATGCGGGTCCACCCCACCTTCCACGTCTCCAAGGTCAAGCCGGTCCATGAAAGTCCCCTGGTCCCTGCAGCTCCGGCGCCACCTCCTCCGCGCCTCGTAGATGGCGGTCCTGTCTTCACCGTCCGGCGGCTGCTCCGCTCTAGGCGAAGGGGTAGGGGTCTCCAGTACCTCGTTGATTGGGAGGGATATGGTCCAGAGGAGAGGACCTGGATCCCGGCCAGGAGGATAGTGGACCGGACCCTTATCACTGACTTCCACCGACTACATCCTGATCAGCCTGCTATCCGTAGGGGCCGTCCCAAGAGGGGTTCCTAGCCGTCCGGCCCGCCCTGCTCCTGTCTCAGTGCCTGTCCTGTCTCCCGACCGTGACCCTCCAGCTCCTTCTGAGGATGAGGAGATTCACTCGGACCGCTCGGAGGAGTTCTGACCCGCCGCCTGCTCCCCTCCACCCTCCCGGCATGATGTTGTTCTTGGGACTTCTGGGGCCGTCCCTTGGAGGGGGGGTCCTGTCATGAGCACTCTCTCTCCCTGGTAGCAACATTAATTGCATTCAATTATCTTCCACTCTGCTCACCTCCCTCTCTCTACTCAGCCTAACTAGCTCCACCTGCCCTGCTCTGCTCTTGTTACCTGGCCAGCTGCACTGCATTTCCCACTCACCATCCTCACCTTGCCTCACTCTGTTCTAATTACTCTGCCAGCTGAACTGCATTTCCCCACTACCTCTCCCAGTATATCAAGCCCTGTTTTTCAGCCAAGCCCTGTCAGATCGTCTTCAAACCCGGACCAGTATCCTGCCTGTCTGCGCTCTGACTCCTGTTTGTGATACCGATCCTTTCTTGACTGCCTCCTTGTTCTACTGCCCCGTCTCTCCCAACCTGCCTTCTGGACCTCGACTACTCTCCGATCTTCAGCCCCTCCGGTAACTCGTTTCTGCCTTCTGTCTCTCACCACGATATTTGCCCAGCCCTGATCTGTACTTCTGCCTGCCATTCATATTGCTGTTGTGTGTGTGTGTTCCCCCAGGTCTCCGACCACCAGATGAGCGTGCCCAGACGTTTCACCACCCTCAGCCCGATACGCCGCTCCATCACTGGGGAACACACACACTAAGCACTTGGACTGGACACCCCCGGACATTTGGTGACCCCCGGAGCACAGGTACCCACAGGAGGACCCTGAAAGACCCCTGACACCCCTGGGACTCCTCTTCCCGCCTGTAACCTTGAATAAAGAACTCTGAATTTGAACTTGCGCTCTTGGGTCCTCTTCTGTTCATGACAGTTCCTTAATTTTTATCGGCCAATGATGTGATCTCTGCTAAGTGTTGCCGCGCTCCTCTTGCAGCATCATCCGGTAACGTTCCTATTTTTCCCATGCATCGCAACAAGTCATCTGTTAGCTGTACCAATGATTCACATTCATTTTGGTATTCACCTTTTAGCTAACAATCATAAATATACAGTATATGGACATATACTGTATATTATAAACTGGGTGGTTCGAGCCCTGAATGCTGATTGGCTGACAGCCGTGGTATATCAAACGGGTATGACAAAACATTTATTTTTACTGCTCTAATTACATTGGTAACCAGTTTATAATAGCAATAAGGCACCTCGGGGGTTTGTGGTATATGGCCAATATACCACAGCTAAGGGCTGTATCCAGGCACTCCGCGTTGCGTCGTCACCTATCTGTCCCTCAAGGTCACTTTGAGGTTGGGGTTTCCCTGGACCACCCCACAGTATTTTGAGGTCAGAGGTCAAAGTCAGTGATTGACAGGTCAAGTCTGGGATGGGGCGGAGCTATAGGACGATGCAAGGATTCTTGTTTTTGAAGGGGTTTATCAGCTCTGCTGCTGCCTTAGATACCTGAAG
Source organism: Coregonus clupeaformis (assembly GCF_020615455.1). Taxonomy (NCBI): domain Eukaryota; kingdom Metazoa; phylum Chordata; class Actinopteri; order Salmoniformes; family Salmonidae; genus Coregonus; species Coregonus clupeaformis. Next base: position 36,846,717 of record NC_059202.1, read on the forward strand.
AGAGAGCGAGAGAGTGCCAAAGAGAGAGAGAGAGAGAGAGAAAGAGAGAGAGAGAGTGGGAGAGAGAGAGAGAGAGAGAGAGAGAGAGAGAGAGAGAGAGAGAGAGAGAGAGAGAGAGAGAGAGAGAGAGAGAGTGAAAGAGAGAGAAAGAGAGAGGGGGGGGTTAACAATGTTGTTAAATGGTTTATATTAATTGCAAAGACCATTAAATGGAATGAGAGACTGAAATAGAGGATTTAATATAATGATACATCATATAAAACTTTCAGTATGGACCTATAACTAACTCATACATCCTCATATCAAGGCACTCAAGGTCCTTTTTAATCAGATAAAAAAAAACATCTCAAGTGAGGCCCTATTCTGACTCACACAGCTGCATATTCCCAAACGCCACTTATATTTTCTGCAATCCCATATCTCATTGCCATCCATTCAAAATGGAAGCCATTCTCGTGTGAAAACAAGTGTCATTTCACATGACTGACTTGAAGTGTGGTGGAGTTGTTATTGTCTTCAACAGGCCGGTGACTGTTAGCTCCATGAATAAGGCATTCTCTGGACTGGTGCCTTAATATGAGCCTTGAGGCTACTCCAAAACCCCCAAAAAGTCACTGTTAGCTCTTAGCTGTTAGCGGTTAGGCCTGTACAATAAACACTACAGTGGGGAAAAAAGTATTTAGTCAGCCACCAATTGTGCAAGTTCTCCCACTTAAAAAGATGAGAGAGGCCTGTAATTTTCATCATAGGTAAAATCACATTGTAGGATTTTTAATGAATTTATTTGCAAATGATGGTGGAAAATAAGTATTTGGTCACCTACAAACAAGCAAGATTTCTGTCTCTCACAGACCTGTAACTTCTTCTTTCAGAGGCTCCTCTGTCCTCCGCTCGTTACCTGTATTAATGGCACCTGTTTGAACTTGTTATCAGTATAAAAGACACCTGTCCACAACCTCAAACAGTCACACTCCAAACTCCACTATGGCCAAGACCAAAGAGCTGTCAAAGGACACCAGAAACAAAATTGTAGACCTGCACCAGGCTGGGAAGACTGAATCTGCAATAGGTAAGCAGCTTGGTTTGAAGAAATCAACTGTGGGAGCAATTATTAGGAAATGGAAGACATACAAGACCACTGATAATCTCCCTCGATCTGGGGCTCCACGCAAGATCTCACCCCGTGGGGTCAAAATGATCACAAGAACGGTGAGCAAAAATCCCAGAACCACACGGGGGGACCTAGTGAATGACCTGCAGAGACCTGGGACCAATGTAACAAAGCCTACCATCAGTAACACACTACGCCGCCAGGGACTCAAATCCTGCAGTGCCAGACGTGTCCCCCTGCTTAAGCCAGTACATGTCCAGGCCTGTCTGAAGTTTGCTAGAGTGCATTTGGATGATCCAGAAGAGGATTGGGAGAATGTCATATGGTCAGATGAAACCAAAATATAACTTTTTGGTAAAAACTCAACTCGTCGTGTTTGGAGGACAAAGAATGCTGAGTTGCATCCAAAGAACACCATACCTACTGTGAAGCATGGGGGGTGGAAACATCATGCTTTGGGGCTGTTTTTCTGCAAAGGGACCAGGACGACTGATCCGTTTAAAGGAAAGAATGAATGGGGCCATGTATCGTGAGATTTTGAGTGAAAACCTCCTTCCATCAGCAAGGGCATTGAAGATGAAACGTGGCTGGGTCTTTCAGCATGACAATGATCCCAAACACACCGCCCGGGAAACGAAGGAGTGGCTTCGTAATAAGCATTTCAAGGTCCTGGAGTGGTCTAGCCAGTCTCCAGATCTCAACCCCATAGAAAATCTTTGGAGGGAGTTGAAAGTCTGTGTAGCCCAGCGACAGCCCCAAAACATCACTGCTCTAGAGGAGATCTGCATGGAGGAATGGGCCAAAATACCAGCAACAGTGTGTGAAAACCTTGTGAAGACTTACAGAAAACGTTTGACCTGTGTCATTGCCAACAAAGGGTATATAACAAAGTATTGAGAAACTTTTGTTATTGACCAAATACTTATTTTCCACCATAATTTGCAAATAAATTAATAAAAAACCCTACAATGTGATTTTCTGGATTTTTTTTTCTCATTTTGTCTGTCATAGTTGACGTGTACCTATGATGAAAATTACAGGCCTCTCTCATCTTTTTAAGTGGGAGAACTTGCACAATTAGTGGCTGACTAAATACTTTTTTCCCCCACTGTATATATAGGCTAACACTGCTGCTCCGGGTAAAAGTTGCCCTCAGGCAGTGATCTAGAATCAGTTCACCCTCTCCAAGTCCTAACCTCCACCATTAGCAGGGGGAACACAAAACGGACTTACTGTAAGATCAGTGTCTTAAGGGAACAACTACTCCGAAAACATAAACAACACGTGTCATGGAGGAACTGTCATCAAGGAAGGGCGCTCCGTTGCCTGGTTACAAACGACATCCCATCAACAAGCAAGGACAAGGCTAATAATCTGACCCAGTGAGTAACCGTCTCAGGGACAGAATAACAACAAGAAATCCACACTAGGTACTATGTGCTCTATCAATGATTTATTAGCTGGATAAATAGGTTCAAATTACCAGTATGTTAAATGGATAACAACAAATGGACATATAACAGCCGACGATTAGGATTAAATTATGGATTGTCAAAAATATAAATTAAAATAGCTAACACAGAACCTCAGCAGTTCATACAACAGTTTTTTTTTTTAAATACATTAAATCCGAAAATAAATATTAAAATCTGACATTTTCTAAACTGAAAGATGACAGACATGGATAAGCTCAATAAGGAGAAGATCTGTATAGTCAGACACAACAAACCTTTGCTTTCAAAACAAACCATTGACAGGACAGTCATCCCAACTCCTCTCAGACAGATGATGAGGGAGACAAGCACCATATAAGCCTATGTCTACTCATGTGTGATGTGTGTGTGTGTGTTGTGTGTGTGTGTGCGTGTGTGTTTGTGTGTGTGTGTGTGTGTTCGTGTGTGTGTGTGTGTGTGTGTGTGTGTGTTCGTGTGTATGTAACATTGCACAACACCAACTGATGCAACAGTGAGGAGTAAGCAGACAACAACAACATTCTAGCAGCAAAGTTGATCTACTCTCAAAAACATGAAACTCATTGCAATTGTTTTGACTTTGAATGCATTCCCATAGAAAATTATACAGTCAGTGTAATATTCAAATCAGGAGATAAATGACAGTGCCAGTTCAGGGTAGGTACTCTGTGCAGCACGTGTTAGCTAGGGTTACAAATGACCTTGAATGACCTCACACCAGACTAGACCACCCACCCTGCACTCGCTATCCTCCCTCATCCCATACTGCGTGCCTCCCACTCTCTCCATCAACTGTTAACAGGTTCTGGAGGCCATCGCAAGAAGATTGAAAACAGATTGTTACTACTGAAAGTCACCCAGTGCAGGTCATCCATGCATTCGCACACATACATGCACATGAGAGGAGGCTGGTGGGAGGAGCTATAGGAGGATGGGCACATTGTAATAGCTGGAATGGAATAAATGGAACAGTATCGAACACATCAAACATATGGGAACCACATGTTTTACTCCGTTCTATTGATGAGCTTGTCCATTACAATCAGCCTGTCCTCCCATAGCTCCCCCCACCAGCCTCTGATGCACATGCTTACACACACAGTAGGATTTGTAGCTTGTCTGGGAGTCTGCATGCCTGCTTGGTTGGTTAACTAGGTGATTGGTTTGTAATGTATTACAACTCTCTGTTCGTTCATCAGAAGAACAGTCTGTCTGAGCAGCATACAATGGAGCCCCTGTCACCTTGCCTTCTCTTGCCTAGTTAAACGTGCATGTGCATGTGAAAGTGTGTGTGTGTGTGTGTGTGTGTGTGTGTGTGTGTGTGTGTGTGTGTGTGCATATACTGTCTGTAAATGTGTGTGTGTGTAAGGACAAACTTTACAAGTTGTAAAGTAGCACAGGAGCTTCAGTTCTGTATAGAGAACTGAGTGTGAGCACAGGCACTAGAGAGAGGCTGTGTCTCCTGAACACTCTACAGACCACCACAACACACATCTGCCTCTGTCAACAGCTGCAGTTAACTACTTGTATGAGGCCCATGATAACTTATATTGTCATTCACCCCCTTAACAGTAAGTGTGACAATGAGAGGAACAGAGAGTGCCAATGATGATTTACATCATAAAGCAAACCGCCTAGCTATATCATCAAACATACACCTGCAAAAACACCCTCCACTCCATTTCTTCGGCATAAGGCTGATACACATAGGGCCAGTTTCCCAGAACCAGGTTACTGCTGGATTAAAAAGCATCCAGGGGGGAGGGGTCTAAGCACCATCATGACAAATCATCTTCATAGTGATGATTAATCTTTTTAAATAATCACAGCTACTCTGGTACACAGAGACAGATGTAGACAGCTATGGCTACTCCCAGGGTGTGTGTGCTTGCAAGCGGGTTGGTACGTGCATGTGTGTGTGTGTGCATGTGCGAGTGTGTCCAGAGTATTCACCAACCTCCACCCCTTGGGAAATACCTAGTTTATTCCTGGACAGTGAGAGAGTCTCCAGATAGGGTATGATAGAACACAGGACAGCTCCTGCAAATTCTTTCAATTCTTTCTAATAAAAAGTCTGAAAACATGACCTAAAATGAATTATGACCAGGGTAGAGGATTCAGTTACTATATACAGCCAAAGCTTTAAAAGCATTGCATTTTTATTATTTTCAAGGTCAAAGCACAAGGTAACACATGGTTTCAAAACAAGGGTAAAGATAGGAATACAATACTATGGGTGCATGCTTGGACATGAACACACACACACACACACACACACACACACACACACACACACACACACACACACACACACACACACACACACATGTTTGTTTTACTATCTTTGTGGGGACCAAACAATTGTTTCCCAATCAAAAACCTATTTTCCTTAACCCCTAACCCTAAACCTAACCCTAACCCTTAAACTAAGCCTAACCTTAACCCTAACCTTAACCCCAAACCCAAACCCCTAACTCTAACTCCTAAACCTAATTGTAACCCTAACCCTAAACCTAACCCCTAAGCCCCTGTGGGGACCGGCGAAATGTCCCCACTTGTCTGAATTGTCAATATTTTACTATCCTTGGGAGGACTTCAGCATAGAAAAACCAAACACACACACAGACACACAAAGCCACAATGGCTCACAAGGGCCCAACTGTCAAAACTTTCCTAAATGCAAGGAGACACCGCGCTCCCCCTGTTTTCTCCATCCCTCTCCACCTCTCCCTTTCCTCCCTCTCCTAACCCCTCACCCGCTTTCCAAGGCTTTTCCTAGAAAGCCCTGCCTAGGCGATCCCTCTCAAAGCCTGGCCTTTGTCTTCACATGTAGACTAGCCCCTCTCAAGGACAGTCTACAGGCTTCCTGGAATGAGACCTGGCCTGTCTAGAGGGGGGTTATATAGTATAGCTAGCTGGAATGAGACCTGGCCCGTCCAGAGGGGGGTTATAGTTATAGTATAGCTATCTGGAATGAGACCTGGCCCGTCCAAAGGGGGGTTATATAGTATAGCTAACTGGAATGAGACCTGGCCCGTCCAGAGGGGGGTTATATAGTATAGCTAGCTGGAATGAGACCTGGCCCGTCCAAAGGGGGGGTTATAGTTATAGTATAGCTAGCTGGAATGAGACCTGGCCCGTCCAAAGGGGGGTTATATAGTATAGCTAACTGGAATGAGACCTGGCCCGTCCAGAGGGGGGTTATATAGTATAGCTAACTGGAATGAGACCTGGCCCGTCCAGAGGGGGGTTATATAGTATAAATAACTGAAATAAGACCTGGACCGTCCAGAGGGGGGTTATAGTTATAGTATAGCTATCTGGAATGAGACCTGGCCCGTCCAAAGGGGGGTTATATAGTATAGCTAACTGGAATGAGACCTGGCCCGTCCAGAGGGGGGTCATATAGTATAAATAACTGAAATAAGACCTGGACCGTCCAGAGGGGGGTTATAGTTATAGTATAGCTAGCTGGAATGAGACCTGGCCCGTCCAGAGGGGGGTTATATAGTATAACTAGCTGGAATGAGACCTGGCCCGTTCAGAGGGGGGTTATATAGTATAGCTAGCTGGAATGAGACCTGGCCCGTATAGAGGGGGGTTATATAGTTTAGCTAACTGGAATGAGACTTGGCCCGTCTAGAGGGAGTTATTGTTATATAGCTAGCTGGAATAAGACTTGGCCCGTCCAGATGGGGGTTATATAGTATAGCTAACTGGAATAAGACCTGGCCCGTCCAGAGGGGGGTTATATAGTATAGCTAACTGAAATAAGACCTGGCCCGTCCAGAGGGGGGTTATAGTTATAGTATAGCTAGCTGGAATGAGACCTGGCCCGTCCAGAGGGGGGTTATATAGTATAGCTAGCTGGAATGAGACCTGGCACGTCCAGAGGGGGGTTATATAGTATAGCTAGCTGGAATGAGACCTGGCCCGTCCAGAGGGGGGTTATATAGTATAGCTAGCTGGAATGAGACCTGGACCGTCCAGAGGGGGGTTATAGTTATAGTAAAACTAGCTGCATTAGAATGCAATGCAATTCCATCCCCCCTCTCATGCATGTGTATTGGCACACAAGCGCACACACAAACACACCTTTAACACCAGCTCCACTTTGCATGGATCCTCTTTCTGTTAGCTAATCTAATCTGTGAGGAGCAATAATGTGTGTCTGCTTGGAAGCATGCAGGAAGAGGGAGTGAGGCTGGAGCAGGGCCTTCAAGGTTATCATTGTGTAAAGGCCCTTGCTGTTCCCAAACACGGTCCAGTACTGATAAGTAGTTAGGTAATTAGTTATTGCATCCTCTAAAGTTGATGGTGTGTACCCCAAGGACTTTGGCACACACACACACACACACACACACGCACGCACACACACACACACACACACACGCCTACAGGAGAAAAATAGGTGTGGGGGCCCCATAGGGGACCACAAAAACCCAGACCCCTCTAAATTTCAGGTCCATGTCAAACCCCACCTGTTTGTCAATGGGGATCCGCATGCTCTTCCCGAAGCCCATTCAGTAGCCAAGGGTAGTCAGTCTCCACCGTCCTCTTTTACCTACCTCTCCCCCTACTACCCTTTCTTTCAAAGGCACACTGAGAGAGAGAGAACGAGAGAGAGCGTGAGAGAACGAGAGAGAGCGAGAGAGCGAGAGAGAACGAGAGAGAGCGAGAGAGAACGAGAGAGAGCGAGAGAGAGAGAGAGAGAGAGAGAGAGAGAGAGAGAGAGAAAACAGCTCAATGTGATTGAAGAATCCATAGAATCAAATCACTTCTGGGAAAATATCAACACACTAAACAAACAAGAAACTAGGCGTTTGTTGCATGTCACTACTTCACAGGAGAGGCATTTGAATGTTTCTTTTAATTTTTTTAATCAAAATTCTTTTTTTGGCAGAAATGACTTCTGGAACATGTGAACTTTCATGTGCCTTAATAACAAACGTGTATGCCATCTGTAAATACGAATAAAATGGTTAAATTATGAGCCTAGTGGGTTTAGCCACAGAAAAAGACAGGAACCTTCCCGCTAGCCGTGATTGGCTGAAATAATGGACGGGCTGGACATGCCGAGAGATGAGTTCGGATTGGTCTGCCATGTAGCATGCTTCTGTCTATAATTTGAGCTGCTCAGTATGTGAAGATAATCCTGGCCTCCGTGGCTTTATAAAAAAAAGATATAACGTTGGACTGCTCTCAACACCATGGACTGCTCTCAACAACATGGACTGCTCTCAACAACATGACCCAGTCTCAACAACACTGCTGCCCTGAATTTTAGCAGGCGCTATAGACAAAGATCAGTGGGAAAAAGTTGTGAAGGACTACTACTATGGTCAGTGTGAACCGGAGTGACTTGACACAAGGCAGGCCAAACAAGCTGTAACTACAAACAAAATGGAGTTAAAGGGGTAGCAGTCTGCCCATGATGTGTTCATCCATGTATACGGGTAAGAGTCTAGCTACATTTTCAGATATTATATGTTTCTAATTTGGTCAGAAAGTCATTTTTATTGCAAGTTAAAGCATACTGTTAGGTAGCTAGCAAATGTTAGCTTGCTGGCTCGCTAGCTAACGTTACGTGTACGATCTGTGTAGTAATATTATTTGTATATCAGAAAGCTATTTGCATTGCTCGTTATAGCCTAATGTTAGCTAGCTGGCTAACATTGAACCTAGTTGGTTAGCTTTAGCTACCTGCAGATTCATGCATGGTGCCTAGCTATGACAATACGTTTGTATTGCTAGTACTGTATGGGTTGGGAATTATGCTTCATTGTTTAGCTAGCTACATGTTTAAACAAACGACTGCACTTCGCCAGATGATTAAATGACCCATCAAGTTAGCCAGGTGTGTCTAGGGGTGATTAAAGCCATCTACTGTATTTCGTTAACATGTGTACATGTCTAGACAATAGTGACCCATCCACTTAGCTAAATGTTGCTGGGGGGTGGTTACAGCATTTCTTTCACATGATCAATTTAGACAAGTGTGTCTGGGTAAGAATAATAAGATAATTACAAAATATTTATACATGGCCTCCCATGTGCATCCTTAAAGAGATGGGTGGAGCTAAGGCTTAAGAGGGTGTGAACAATACTGAATGGGTGTAGACAAAGAAAAGCTCTCCAGTAGGTGTACCAAAACATTCAAGGGCCATTTTCTCAAAAGTGGGGTTACAAGTTTATCAACTTTCAAAGCAGAATTACTTTCGCATTGTTCCTTTACTGCAGTGTAAGATATACCATTTTCTAGCTCTGAGTCTCTACTTTTATCCAATGTAAAAAACACAATTTCAAATTTTGCTACATAAGACCGAATCGTGGCGGTGAGTCACAAATTCAAATAGGCTATTCTTAAACTCTTCAAAATTATCCTCACCTCTGGCATCTTCCCCAATATTTGTAAACAAGATCTGATCACCCCAATCCACAAAAGTGGAGACAAATTTGACAGTGGAATCTGTGTCAACAGCAATCTCTGAAAAATCCTCTGCAGTATCATCAACAACAGACTTCAACATTTCCTCAGTGAAAACAATGTCCTGAGCAAATGTCAAATTGGCTATCTACCAAAATACCGCATGACAGACCACATATGCACCATGCACACCGTTATTGACAAAAAAGCTTTTGACTCAATTTGGCATTAGGGTCTGCTATTCAAATTTTGGAAAGCAGTGTTTGGGGGAAAGTTTATGACATTATAAAATCAATGTACACAAACAACAAGTGTGCAGTTAAAAATGGCAATAAACACACACAATTATTTCCTCAGGGCCATGGGGTGATTCAGGGATGCAACTTGAGCCCAACCCTCTTCAACATTTATATCAATGAATTGGCAAGGGCACTAGAACAGTCTGCAGCACCTGACCTCACCCAACTGGACTCAGAAATCAAAGGGCTACTGTTTTCAGATGATCTGGTGCTTAAAATAAAATAAAATTAAATGTTATTTGTCACATGCACCGAATACAACAGGTGTAGACCTTACAGTGAAATGCTTACTTACAAGCCCTTAACCAACAATGCAGTTTTAAGAAATAATATTTTTAAAAAGCACAAAAAAATACTATATAAAATAATACGAAATAAAAGTTACAAATAATTAAAGAGCAGCAGTAAAAATAACAATAGTGAGGCTATATACAGGGGGTACCGGTACCGAGTCAATGTGCGGGGGCACCGGTTAGTTGAGGTAATTTAGGTAATATGTACATGTAGGTAGAGTTATTAAAGTGACTATGCATAGATAATAAGCAGAGAGTAGCAGCAGCATAAAAGAGTCTTATGGCTTGGGGGTAGAAGCTGCTTAGAAGCCTCTTGGACTTAGACTTGGCGCTCGGTACCGCTTGCCGTGCGGTAGCAGAGAGAACAGTCTATGACTAGGGTGGCTGGAGTCTTTGATAATTTTTAGGGCCTTCCTCTGACACCGCCTGGTATAGAGGTCCTGGATGGCAGGAAGCTTGGCCCCAGTGATGTACTGGGCCGTACGCACTACCGTCTGTAGTGCCTTGCGGTCGGAGGCTGAGCAGTTGCCATACCAGGCAGTGATGCAACCAGTCAGGATGCTCTCGATGGTGCAGCTGTAGAACCTTTTAAGGATCTGAGGACCCATGACAAATCGTTTCAGTCTCCTTAGGGGGAATAGGTTTTGTCGTGCCCTCTTCACGATAGTCTTGGTGTGCTTGGACCATGTTAGTTTGTTGGTGATGTGGACACCAAGGAACTTGAAGCTCTCAACCTGCTCCACTACAGCCCCGTCGATGAGAATGGGGGCGTGCTCGGTCCTCTTCTTTTTCCTGTAGTCCACAATCATCTCCTTTGTCTTGATGACGTTGAGGGAGAGGTTGTTGTCCTGGCACCACACGGCCAGGTCTCTGAAAATAATTTCAAATAATTTGTAGACTATAAATCGACCACAAGAAGCCCAAACAGATATAATGTTTGACTAAAATATAGTCATTTCAAACCTTGCTTACATTTGTATACGATCACGTCGTGTCTATCTATTATGCGTGGGAATACTTGGGAACACATTTCTGAAATTAAAATCAATTGGAGCTGATTTCCCAAACACCCAATTGAGACTTCATGCAGAATTCTGCAGTAATATACTTTGTGTGCAACACAAAGCCCCAATCAATGCATGCAGAGCCACATTTTACCCGCTAGTTATCCAGAAAATATTAAATTCCACAACCACCTAAATGGAAGTGATGCCTACACATTCCATCACAAAGCCCTCACCTACAGAGAAATGAACCTAGAGAAGAGTCCCCAGATGGCCAGATGTTTCTGTTCACAAACACAAACAGACCCAACAGAGCCCCAGGACAGCAACTCAATTAGAACCAACCAAATTACGAAAAAGCAAAAATACAACTATTTGATACATTGGAAAGAATCAACAAAAAAACTGAGCAAATACTGAGCATATTGGAATGCTAGCTGGGCCTAAACAGAGAGTATACCGTGGCAGAACACCTGACCACTGTGACTGATCCAAAATTAAGAAAAACTCAGTGAGCATAGCCTCGCTATTGAGAGAGGCCACCATAGGCAGACTATGTGGGCGGCAGGTAGCTTAGTGGTTAAGAGCGTTGTGCCAGTAATCGAAAGGTTGCTGGTTCTAATCCCCGAGCCGACTAGGTGAAAAATCTGTCGATGTGCCCTTGAGCAAGGCACTTAACCCTACTTGCTCCTGTAAGTCGCTCTGGATAAGAGCGTCTGCTAAATGACAAAAAAAAAAAAAAAATATGTGCCTACTGCCCACAAAATGAGGTGGAAACTGAGCTGCACTTCCTGACCTGACAAATGTATGACTACCTTAGAGATACATATTTCCCACATATCATACAGAGCCACAAAGAATTTGAAAACAAATCAAACATTGATAAACTCCCATATCTGTTAGGCGAAATAACACAGTGTGCAATCACAGCAGCAAGATTTGTGGCCCATTGCCATGAGAAAAGGGCAACCAGTGGAGCACAAACAACATTGTAATTACCACCAATACTTATCTGTTTATTTATCTTCCGCTACTATTTGTACTACAACTATTTGCACATTGCTAAAACACTATACATAGCTGACAAAACACTTGAAATGTCTATATTTTTGAAACCTTTGTGAGTGCAATGTTTACTGTAAATGTCTAATAGTTTTCTGTTTATATTGTTTTTTTGTCTACTCACTTTTTTATTTTTTTTATTTCACTTGCTTTGGCAAAGTAAACACATTTCCCATGTCAATAAAGCCCCTTTTAATTGAATTGAGAGACACCCAGGTCCCACAACTGCTCCTCCATCATTGAGAGGGATACATTCACAGAGCTGGAGAGAGACATGGTGGAGCTCAGAGAGCTAGTCCACACAATCCAGACAGAACAAACCCACAAAACAGACCAGCACAACCCCAGCACTCAAGGGAGTGATTGAAAAAGCTTCTTCCACTTTACCTTTGGCCTAAAGAGCAGGAACCCAGACTTGATCAAATTGATCAAATAAATTGGAAATACAGACATTGTCATTCTACAAGAAACATGGTATAAAGGAGACGGACCCACTGGTTTCCCTCTAGGTTACAGAGAGCTGGTAGTCCCATCCACCAAACTACCAGGTGTGAAACAGGGAAGAGACTCAGGGGGTATGCTAATTTGGTATAGAGCAGACCTACCCCCCCCATTAAATTAGTCAAAACAGGAACATTTTACATCTGGCTAGAAATTAATAAGGAAATAATCTCAGAGAAAAATGTCCTCATGTGTGCTACCTATATCCCCCCAATAGAATCCCCATACTTTTACGATGACAGATTCTCCATCCTAGAGGGGGAGATCAACAATTTCCAGGCCCAGGGACATGTACTAGTCTGTGGTGACCTAAATGCCAGAACTGGACAAGAACCTGAAACCCTCAGCGCACCAACAAAAATGGGTCACAACTCCTGCAGCTCTGTTTCACACTGGGTATGTACATAGTCAATGGTAGGCGTCGAGAGGACTCCTACTGTTACGCGGAGTGGAATAGGGGTACCCAAGGGCAGACTCAGACGAGGAGACTGGGATGAAGTAACCAAGGTATTTATTGAAAGTGGGGAATCCAGGGCAGAGTAGCAGGATGCCGAGATGTGGGACTGGAGACAGAGACCTGAATCAGAGCGGGCAGAACTGTAGTGGAGAGGAAAACAGCGTCAGGCAAGGAAAACAGGCACAACAGGATCTGAATAGTAACAAACGGCTAGAACCGTAGACTGACTGAGCAGAGATTATGATCTGGTAGTGTGGAAGTGGCAGGACTGAGTATTTGTAGAGGTCTTGATTATGGAACAGGTTGCAGCTGGTGGGGATCTGCTCACACACACACACACACACACACACACACACACACACACACACACACACACACACACACACACACACACACACACACACAGAGGGAGAGAGTACTGGGGGAGTGGCGGCAGGTCAAGGAGGCACAGGATGAGCAGTAGAGGGCGTAGCAGGAGCAGATGTGACAGTACCCCCCGTCCCCCCCATCCCCTCTACGGGCACCACCTTTCGCCCGACCAGGCTTATCTTGGTGTGAGGTATAGAAATCCCGTAAGAGGGAGGGGTCCTGAATGTGACGGTGGGGCATCCACAGCGCTCCTCAGGCCCGTATCGCTCTCAGTCCACCAGGTACTGGCAGCCACGACCCCGACGGCACACGTCCAGAAGCCGCCGGATGGTATAGGCAGGATGGTCATCGATGAGCCGAGGGGGTGAAGGAGCTGCTGCAGGAGGAGACAGGGGACTGGAGCAGACAGGTTTAATCAGGGATACGTGGAAGGTAGGATGGATCCTGAGAGAGGGTGGGAGTTTCAGGCGCACCGCAGAGGGGTTAATGACATGGTCAATTTCAAAGGGACCAATGAATCGGGGGGAAAGTTTATTCGATGCCACCTTCAATGGCAGGTCCTTCGATGAGAGTCATACCTGTAGACTGGAGCTGAGGCCCGGCGACAGTTGGCTTGGGACAGGGTCCTGTCGGAGGCATGAAGAAGGGCAGCCCGGGCCTTCCTCCAGGTACGGCGCAGATGGTCCTGGACAGAGGGAACCGCAACCTCAACCTCTTGGGCAGGGAACAAGGGGGGTTGGTAACCCAGAGCACACTCGAAGGGTGACATAACTGACGAGGCGTTGGTGAGGGTGTTGTGGGCATATTCAACCCAGGGTAGCTGAGCGCTCCATGAGGAAGGGTTAGCAGAAGTCACGCAGCGTAGGGCAGTCTCCATCTCTTGGTTGGCCCATTCGGTCTGGTCGTTGGTCTGGGGGTGATATCCAGAAGAAAGACTGACATTGATATCAAGAGCTGGACAGAAGGATCTCCATACCTGGGAGGTAAACTGGGGTCTTCTGTCGGAAACGATGTCAGTGGAGATGTCATGCAGACGAAACACACGGGACACTAACAGGTCCGCAGTCTCCCTGGAGGACGGGAGCTTGGAGAGGGGAATGAAGTGAGCCATTTTGGAAAACCTGTCAATAATGGTGAGGATGACGGAGTTACCGTTAGATGGGGGAAGGCCAGTGACGAAGTCCAGAGCTATGTGTTACCAGGGGCGACTGGGTATGGGAAGAGGGCGGAGCAGACCGGAAGTGGATTTAGTGGAGGTTTTGTTCCGGGCACAAACAGGACAGGCTGAGACAAACTCCCGGACAGCTCTCTACATGGTGGGCCACCAAAAGCGCTGACGCAGGAAGGCGAGGGTCCGGTTCATACCAGGGTGACAGGTGAGGTGGGTAGAATGGCCCCACTGAAAAACATCAGAGCGAACAGAATCTGGGACAAACAGAGCATTACTAGGACCGTTACCCGGGTCAGGATGGTTCTGCTGAGCCTGGCGGATACGGGACTCGATCTCCCAGGCGACGGCGGCAACGATGCAGGTGGATGGCACAATGGCTTCTGGCTCGGTACCTGTGTGGTGGGTGGTGAACTGGCGAGAGAGGGCATCAGGCTTGGTATTCTTCGAACCGGGGCGATAAGTGAGTGTGAAATTGAATCTACCGAAGAACAAGGCCCACCTCGCTTCCCGGAAGATCAGACGTTTGGTGGTCTGGATGTAGGACAGGTTTTTATGGTCAGTCCACACGATGAAGGGGGTTACAGAGCCCTCCAGCCAGTGATGCCATTCCTCCAGAGCCAGCTTAACTGCCAAGAGTTCTCGGTTTCCGACGTCAAAATTCCTCTCTGCATGTGAGAGCTTATGGGTAAAGAATGCACATGGGTGGACCTTCTGATCAGAGGGGGAACGTTGAGACAGAACAGCACCTACCCGGTGTCAGAGGCGTCCACCTCCATGATGAACTGGAGTTCTGGGTCGGGCTGACTAAGGACCGGAGCGGAGGTGAAGCTACGCTTGAGTTTCAGGAATGATGCCTCTGCCTCAGGAGTCCAGTGGAACGGAGTGGAGGTGGAGGTGAGAGTGGTGAGAGGTGCTGCCAGACAGCTGTAGTTGCGGATGAAACGTCTGTAAAAATGTGCAAACCCCAGGAAACGCTGTAGCTGCTTCAGGTTGGAGGGGGCGCAGGCCATTCTGTGACTGCCATGACCTTGGCGGGGTCCATAATATAATATAACCCAGGAAAGACACTGTGGCAGCATGGAACTCACATTTTTCAGCTTTAACAAAAAGCTTATTCTCCAACAGCCGTTGAAGAACTTGGTGAACGTGTTGCTGGCTGCCTCAGGGTCCTTGGAAAAAAATCATGATGTTATCTAAATAGACAAAAATGAAGCATCCAATCACATCCTCAGCACGTCACTGACTAGGTTCTGGAAAACAGCAGGGGCGTTAGTAAGACCAAAAGGCATGACCAAATACTCAAAGTGACCAAGTGGTGTGTTGAACGCAGTCCCACTCATCCCCCTCTCTTATGCGGACAAGGTGGTAGGCATTCAGGAGGTCGAGTTTGGTAAACACCGTGGCACCATGGAGGGGGACAAAAGCACAGCTGAATAACGGTGATATTATTCAGCCCACGGAAGTCTATGCACGGCCTCAGTCACCCATCCTTCTTCTTCACAAAGAAAAACCCAGCACCCATCGGGGAGGAAGATGGCTTGATAAGTCCTGCAGCCAGAGAATCCTGGATGTACTTCTCCGTAGCCTCTTGCTCGGGATGAGAGGTTAAACAACCGGCTACTGGGGAGAGGAGCTCCAGGCTGGAGGTCAATGACACAGTCGTATGACCGATGAGGCGGCAGCGACAGGGCGTGGTGCTTGCTGAACACAGGAGCTAGATCGTGATACTTGGGAGGAACTGATGACAGGTCTGGAGGTTCTGGAATGAACTGGGGCACAGACAAGGCAGGGGGAAGGGCAGAATGTAAACAATTAGAGTGACAAAATGAACTCCAAGTGGTTACCTTTCCGGTGGTCCAGTCAATCTGTGGGTTGTGTAACTTTAACCATGGATGGCCAAGAACCAGGGGAGAGTAAGGACAGTCGATTATGTGGAAACTGATTTTTTCCTGGTGATTTCCAGAGAGACGCAGGATGACAGGGACGGTTCTCTCACAGACCCGGGTGAGAAGCTGTCCATTTAGAGCGTTGGCATTGAGGGGTGAATCGAGTGGGACAGTGTCCAGGCCCAACTGGGTAACGAAACATTGGTCCAGGAAGCTCTCGTCGACACCTGAATCGATGAGAGCAGACAGAGGAAAAGCCTGGCTCTGCCACACAAGGTTGCCTTCAAGCAGGGGTCTGGGGGAAGATGGGCAGGCAAAAGTATATCCCCCACTACTGCCGAGCCCTCTCTTTTGCTGGACGCAGGGAGCAAGTGGAGACAAAATGACCAACCTGGTCACAGTATAGGCAGCTCCTAGTGCCGATTCGTCGTTGCCTCTCCTCTGGAGAGAGACAGGCCCGGCCGAGCTGCATGGGTTCAGGATCTGGACGAGCCTGGGGATGGGATGCACTATCGGGGCCTTGACGGAGGGACAGGAGTCGATTAGCGGCATCCTTACCGCAAACCGGGTGGTCGAAGACTTTCTTAATCTCCTCTATGAATCTGGAGTAGGAGAAGCAGATGGGGGACTGTCTCTCCCACACCGCCATTGGCCCAGGAAAGCGCTGCTCCACGGAGGCAGCCAATCAGACAGGAAATCTTGGCCCTTTTTCTAGCATAAGAGTAGGGCTGTTGCTCAAATAATAGTGAACATTGTACCAAAAAGCCTCTGCAAGCTCCGAGGTTGCCATCGTAATGCTCGGGAGTCGGAACAAACGGCTCCCGGAGTGGAGGAGAAGGACTAGGAACTCGTTGTGAGCTCTGGGTGAAGGGTCGGCCCTGTAGGTAAGGCTCTGTGAAAACTCATTGATGTGCTCCAGAAGGGTCTTCAGGGATTGTTCAAGTTGCTCCAGCATGGCGCCTTGGGTTAATCCTTTGGCCAGATCGTACTGTTACACAGAGTGGAAAACAGCGTCAGGCAAGGAAAACAGGCACAACAGGATAACAGGATCTGAATAGTAATAAACGGCTAGAACCGTAGACTGACTGAGCAGAGGTTACAATCTGGCAGTGTGGAAGTGGCAGGACTGAGGTCTTGATTATGGAACAGGTTGCAGCTGGTGGGGATCTGCTCTGACTCCAGCACACCTATCTCCGCCAACACAATCACACACACACACACAGAGAGAGAGGGAGAGAATACTGGGGGAGTGGCGGCAAGTCAAGGAGACACAGGATGAGCAGTAGAGGGCGTAGCAGGAGCAGAAGTGACACCTATGGTAGGTACACCTTTATCTCATCTCTTGGTAGTAGTACTGTAGACTACTTTATCACTGACCTCAACCCAGAGTCTCTTAGAGCGTTCACAGTCAGTCCACTGACACCCCTATCAGATCACAGTAAAATCACACTCTACTTGAATAGAGCTATGCTCAATCATGAGGCATTACATTTACATTTACGTCATTTAGCAGACGCTCTTATCCAGAGCGACTTACAGTTAGTGAATAAATTTTTTTATATATATATATATATATATATATATTTTTTTTATACTGGTCCCCCATGGGAATCGAACCCACAATCCTGGCGTTGCAAACGCCATGCTCTATCAACTGAGCTACATCCCTGCCGGCCATTCCCTCCCCTACCCTGGACAACGCTAGGCATCAAAGCCAAAGGAACTGAATAATATTAAGAAATGCTATAGATGGAAGGAAAGTAGTGTGGAAGTCTACCAAATAACAATTAGGCAACAACAAATTCAATCCCTTCTATTGACTATTTCCTGGACAAAATGTTTCACTGTAATAGTGAAGGTGTAAACTTGGCAGTAAAAAACCTGAACAGTATATTTGACTTCTCAGCTTCCCTATCAAATCTAAAAATTTCAAGCAGACAACATAAGAAAATTAACAACAATGACAAATGATGAAGAATGCACAAAGAAAGAAATGGAGAAACCTATCCAACCAAAAACATAGAGAAAGAGAAAACCTGAGCCTACGCCTTCACTATGGTGAATCACTAAAACAATACAGAAATACACTACGGAAAAAGAAGGAACAGCACATAAGAAATCAGCTCAATGTAATTGAAGAGTCCATAGAATCTAACCACTTCTGGGAAATTGGAATATATATTTTAGTCATTTAGCAGACACTCTTATCCAGAGTGACTTACAGTTAGTGGGTGCATACATTTTCATACTGGCCCCCAGTGGGAAACAAACCCACAACCCTGGCATTGCAAGGGCCATGCTCTACCAACTGAGCTACAGGGGAGAGTTATCAACAACACAGAGTTATCTATCTAAAATGGAGATGTATGGATAAACCACTTCTCCAATCTTTTTGGCTCTACAACAAAGAACAAACAGCAAAAACATATACATGATCAAATACAAATCTTAGAATCAACTATTAAAGAATACCAGTACCCACTGGATTCTCCAATTACATTGAATGAACTACAGGACAAC
Source organism: Coregonus clupeaformis (assembly GCF_020615455.1). Taxonomy (NCBI): domain Eukaryota; kingdom Metazoa; phylum Chordata; class Actinopteri; order Salmoniformes; family Salmonidae; genus Coregonus; species Coregonus clupeaformis. The sequence continues at coordinate 36,865,289 of NC_059202.1, forward strand.
ATACAAACCCTCCAACCCAAAAAGGCCTGTGGGGTTGATGGTATCCTCAATGAAATGATCAAATATACAGACCACAAATTCCAATTGGCTATACTTAAACTCTTTAACATCATCCTCAGCTCTGGCATATTCCCCAATATTTGGAACCAAGGACTGATCACCCCAATCCACAAAAGTGGAGAGAAATTTGACCCCAATAACTACCATGGGATTTGCGTCAACAGAAACCTTGGGGAAATCCTCTTCATTATCATTAACAGCAGACTCTTACATTTCCTTAGAGAAAACAATGTACTGAGCAAATGTAAAATTGGTTTTTCACCATATTACCATACGACAGACCACGTATACACCCTGCACACCATAATTGACAAACAAGCAAAAAACAAAGGCAAAGTCTTCTAATGCTTTGTTGATTTAAAAAACGCTTTAGACTCAATTTGGCATGAGGGCCTGCTATACAAATTGATGGAAAGTGATGTTGGGGGAAAAAACATACTACATTATAAAATCCATGTACACAAACAACAAGTGTGCGGTTAAAATTGGCAAACAACACACACATTTCTTTCCACAGGGCCGGGTGGTTAGACAGGGATGCAGCTTAAGCACCACCCTCTTCAACATTTATATCAACAAATTGGCGAGGGCACTAGAACAGTCTGCAGCACTACTAGAATCTGAAGTCAAATGTCAACTGTTTGCTGATGATCTGGTGCTTCTGTCCCCAACCAAGGATGGCCTATAGCAGCACCTAGATCTTCTGCACAGATTCTGTCAGACCTGGGCCCTGACAGTAAATCTCAGCAAGACAAAAATAATGGTGTTCCAAAAAAGGTCCAGTTGCCAGGACCACAAATACAAATTCCATCTAGACACCGTTGCCCTAGAGCACACAAAAAACGACACATACCTCGGCCTAAACATCAGCGCCACAGGTAACTTCCACAAAGCTGTGAACGAGCTGAGAGACAAGGAAAGAAGGGCCTTCTATGCCATCAAAAGGAACATAAAATTCGACATACCAATTAGGATCTGGCTAAAACTACTTGAATCAGTTATAGAACCCATTGCCCTTGTTGTGTACCTGGTTGTGAGGTCTGGGGTCCGCTCACCAACCAAGAATTCACAAAATGGGACAAACACCAAATTGAGACTCTGCATGCAGAATTCTGTAAATCCTCAGTGTACAGTGTAAAACACCAAATAATGCATGCAGAGCAGAATTAGGCTGGTACCCGCTAATTATCAAAATCCAGAAAAGAGTTGTTAAATTCTACAACCACCTAAAAGGAAGCGATTCCCAAACCTTCCATAACAAAGCCATCACCTACAGAGAAATTAACCTGGAAAAGAGCCCCCTAAGCAAGCTGGTCCTGGGGCTCTGTTCACAAACACAAACTGACCCCACAGACCCCCAGCACAGCATCACAATTAGACCCAACCAAATCATGAGAAAACAAAAATATAATTACTTGACACATTGGAAATAATTTACAAAAAAACTGAGCAAACTAGAATGCTATTTGGCCCTAAACAGAGAGTACACAGTGGCAGAATACCTGACCACTGTGACTGACCCAAAATTAAGGAAATCTTTGACTGTGTACAGACTCAGTGAGCATAGCCTTGCTATTGATAAAAGCCGCTGAAGGCAGACCTGGCTCTCAAGAGAAGACACACACTGCCCACAAAATGAGGTGGAAACTGAGCTGCACTTCCTAACCTCCTGCCAAATGTATGACCATATTAGAGACACATATTTCCCTCAGATTAAACAGACCCACAAAGAATTCGAAAACGAATCCAATTTTGATAAACTCCCATATCTATTGGGTGAAATACCACAGTGTGCAATCACAGCAGCAAGATTTGTGACTAGTGAAGAACAAACACCATTGTAAATACAACCTATATTTATGTTAATTTATTTTCCATTTTTTGTTTCTTTCACTTTTGTTTATTATCTATTTCACTTGCTTTTGCATTGAAAACATATGTTTCCCATGCCAATAAAGCCATTAAATTGAATTGAATTGAAAGAGAGAAGACAGAGAGAGAGAGAGATAGAGACAGACAGACAGACGAGAGAAAAAGAGAGACGACAGAGAGAGAATGTAAACATATGTTTCCCATGCCAATAACGCCCTTTGAATTGAATTGAAATTGAGAGAGAGAGAAACTTGCCACCTGTGCCAAAACTAGAAAGGAAAAAAAAGATTGTATTCCCCAGCGGAAGGCATTCTGAGATAAGATAAGAGAGAAAAAGCTGCTATTCTGGGTAAGGACTGCACCTGGTAGGTTTCAAGTATGCACCACAAATAAGGAGAGGATAGCACACGGGGAGCGGCAGTTTTCCTCCATGTCAAGGGAAAATAAGGAAACTGGGGGCTTCCAGGACCCACACGGGGAGGTCCCCTACCCTCATGTCCTTGAGTTGATCTTTGACAGGCCTAGGTGGGGTAGGGTGGGGTGTGACGTGGGCTAATTTACGGAAACATGTCGGTAATCAATAGGAGCCAATGATAAGAGAAGTCCTGACAGATGTGTGTGTGCGTGCATTTATGCATGTGTGTATGTGCTTGCGTGCATGGCATGCATAGATTTGTGCGTTCATGCATACGTGTGTGAGTGTGTGTTGGCTGTAAGATAAACAGCTGAGCGTCCGAACCCCTGTCATTTCTCCTCAGAAGACAGCCTTCAGTCTCCAGCTGCAGCAGCAGCACAAAGGACAGTGTGGCACTGAGGGCCAGGCTGGTTCATGGGCAAGGGACACTCTGCTCTTTGTGTGCAACTGTGTGGAGGAGAGACCGACAGTAAAAGGGAGAGAGGGAGAGAGAGGGAGAGAGAGAGAGAGTCTATGTACAGACTCAGTACAGACTCAGTGAGCATAGCCTTGCTATTGAGAGAGGACGCCGTAGGCAGACCTGGCTCTCAAGAGAAGACAGGCTATGTGCACACTGCCCACAAAATGAGGTGGAAACTGAGCTGCACTTCCTAACATCCTGCCAAATGTATGACCATATTAGAGACACATACAGTTGAAGTTGGAAGTTTACATACACTTAGGATGGAGTCATTAAAACTCGTTTTTCAACCACTCCACAAATGTCTTGTTAACAAACTATAGTTTTGGCAAGTCGGTTAGGACATCTACTTTGTGCATGACACAAGTACTTTTTCCAACAATTGTTTACAACAGATTATTTCACTTATAATTCACTGTATCACAATTCCAGTGGGTCAGAAGTTTACATACACTTAGTTGACTGTGCCTTTAAACAGCTTGGAAAATTCCAGAAAATGATGTCATGGCTTTAGAAGCTTCTGATAGGCTAATTGACATAATTTTAGTCAATTGGAGGTGTACCTGTGGATGTATTTCAAGGCCTACCTTCAAACTCAGTGACTCGTTGCTTGACATCATGGGAAAATCAAAAGAAATCAGCCAAGACCTCAGAGAAAAATGGTAGACCTCCACAAGTCTGGTTCATCCTCCATCTCTCTCACATTTCTTTCCACAGGGCCGTGGGGTGAGACAGGGATGCAGTTTAAGCCCCACCCTCTTCAACATATATATCAACGAATTGGCGAGGGCACTAGAACAGTCTGCAGCACCCGGCCTCACCCTACTAGAATCTGAAGTCAAATGTCTTCTGTTTGCTGATGATCTGGTGCTTCTGTCACCAACCAAGGAGGGCCTTCAGCAGCACCTAGATCTTCTGCACAGATTCTGTCAGACCTGGGCCCTGACAGTAAATCTCAGTAAGACAAAAATAATGGTGTTCCAAAAAAGGTCCAGTTGCCAGGACCACAAATACAAATTCCATCTAGACACCGTTGCCCTAGAGCACACAAAAAACTATACATACCTCGGCCTAAACATCAGCGCCACAGGTAACTTCCACAAAGCTGTGAACGATCTGAGAGACAAGGCAAGAAGGGCCTTCTATGCCATCAAAAGGAACATACAATTTGACATACCAATTAGGATCTGGCTAAAAATACTTGAATCAGTTATAGAACCCATTGCCCTTTATGGTTCTGAGGTCTGGGGTCCGCTCACCAACCAAGAATTCACAAAATGGGACAAACACCAAATTGAGACTCTGCATGCAGAATTCTGCAAAAACATCCTCCGTGTACAACGTAAAACACCAAATAATGCATGCAGAGCAGAATTAGGCCAATACCCGCTAATTATCAAAATCCAGAAAAGAGCCGTGAAATTCTATAACCACTTAAAAGGAAGCGATTCACAAACCTTCCATAACAAAGCCATCACCTACAGAGAGATGAACTTGGAGAAGAGTCCCCTAAGTAAGCTTGTCCTGGGCCTCTGTTCACAAACACAAACAGACCCCACACAGCCCCAGGACAACAACAACAACAACAACAACACAATTAGACCCAACCAAATCATGAGAAAACAAAAAGAGAATTACTTGACACATTGGAAAGAACAAACAAAAAAACAGAGCAAACTAGAATGCTATTTGGCCCTAAACAGAGAGTACACAGTGGCAGAATACCTGACCACTGTGACTGACCCAAACTTAAGGAAAGCTTTGACTATGTACAGACTCAGTGAGCATAGCCTTGCTATTGAGAAAGGCCGCCGTAGGCAGACCTGGCTCTCAAGAGAAGACAGGCTATGTGCACACTGCCCACAAAATGAGGTGGAAACTGAGCTGCACTTCCTAACCTCCTGCCAAATGTATGACCATATTAGAGACACATATTTCCCTCAGATTACAGCGATCCACAAAGAATTCGAAAACAAACCCAATTTTGATAAACTCCCTTATCTACTGGGTGAAAAACCACAGTGTGCCATCACAGCTGCAAGATTTGTGACCTGTTGCCACAAGAAAAGGGCAACCAGTGAAGAACAAACACCATTGTAAATACAACCCATATTTATGTTTATTTATTTTCCCATTTGTACTTTAACTATTTGCACATTGTTACAACACTGTATATATACATAATATGACATTTGAAATGTCTTTATTCTTTTGAAACTTCTGAGTGTAATGTTTACTGTTAATATTTATTGTTTATTTTACTTTTGTTTACTATCTACTTCACTTGCTTTGGCAATGTTAACACACGTTTCCCATGCCAATAAAGCCCTTAAATTGTAATTGTAGAGAGAGAGAGAAAGAAAGGGGAGAGAGAGTGAGAGGGAGAGAAAGGAGAGAGAGAGAAAAGAGAGGGTGAGAGAGAGAGGGAGAGAGAGAGAGAGAGAGGGAGAGAGAGGGATAGAGAGAGAGAGAAAGAAAGGGGAGAGAGAGTGAGAGGGAGAGAAAGGAGAGAGAGAGAAAAGAGAGGGTTAGAGAGAGAGGGAGAGAGAGAGAGAGAGAGAGGGGGAGAGAGAGAGAGAAAGAGAGAGAGAAATAAATAAAGGGGAGAGAGAGAATGAGAGAGGGAGAGAAAAGAGAGAGAGAGAAAAGAGAGGGAGAGATATGGAGACGGAGAGAGAGAGAAAGCGAGGCAGACAGAGGGAGGAGGGAAAATGGGGCTTTGTGGCGTCACACACGGGCCCTCCTTCTCTCATGGGATTTTTCCTCTTCCCTCCACACACACACACACATACAGACTCCCTCTCATACCATTTCCAGTTGAAGAGTGCAAGGAGTGGTGTGTGTGTGTGTGTGTGTGTGTGGAGGGAAGAGGTGGGTTACACTGTTTTAAGTATTGTAGTTACCCCCCACCCTCACTGTGAACATTGACACACCTACCCTCCTCCCTGTTTAAGCTATTAAATATATGTGTAATGGCACCATAATCTGCTGTTACAGTATGTGGTGAGGCTGTGTGAAGCCAGTCTGTGGAACAGGCGTCCCCCTTTAGCAGAGAGTGGAGATTTGGGCCCCCCTGCAGAGAGCGGAGATTTGGGCCCCCCTGCAGAGAGTGGAGATGTGGGCCCCCCTGCAGAGAGTGGAGATTTGGCCCCCCCTGCAGAGAGTGGAGATTTGGGGCCCCCTGCAGAGAGTGGAGATGTGGGCCCCCCTGCAGAGAGTGGAGATTTGGGGCCCCCTGCAGAGAGTGGAGATTTGGGCCCCCCTGCAGAGAGTGGAGATTTGGGGCCCCCTGCAGAGAGTGGAGATTTGGGCCCCCTTGCAAAGAGTGGAGATTTGGGCCCTTTGGAAAAGATAGGGATTTCCTGCAATTAGCTCTTACACACACACACACACACACACACACACACACAAACACACACACACGTATCACGCTCGCACAAGTGTGTGCGCACAAACAAATGCACACACGCACGCAGACACACACACACACACACACACACACACACACACACACACACACACACACACACACACACACACACACACACACACACACACACACACACACACACACACACACACACACACACACAGGCTCCCTCGTCCACCCCCCTTCACAGCACTTCACAGTCCACTTCAGAGTGATTTAAAACCACAATAGGAAGCATGTATCCTCCCCTCCCTACTTGACTTAGTTTTATTTATCGCTTTGTTGCAATTTTCACATGTGGTACATTTTCACAACTCTTAGTACAAAACTCAAAACAGATCATTGAAAGGGCAGTTGTTTCAAAACTCTAAGCACATTTTCAATTGACTAAGTGCAACACACAAGATCATAGTCATTTTTTCACCAAAGTTAATCAGTGTTTCATCTAGAAATCCATGTTTCACATTGCAACACATGTCCATATAAAGTAATTCCCTTTCACAATACAATGCTCACAGTACTTTTAATATGATTCTCTTTTGTTAAAATACATTTAACCAAGACTTAGTCCGACTGCTCTTAATTGATGATCACTTAAACGTTTGGTAAACCTATAGATTTTACATGTAAACTGGTTGGTCTACTACAGATTTTGAGAACTACATAATGAAAATGTATGTCTCTAAAGTAGAAAAGTCTGTAAACTGTCACACTGCCTTACTAAAATGTAATTGGCCAATACAGTACTGTAATACCATAATATATGCCAATACAGTACTGTAATACCGTAATATATACCATTACAGTACTGTAATACCATAATATATGCCAATACAGTACTGTAATACTGTAATATATGCCATTTACGTAGCAGACACCTTTATCCAAAGCGACAACAGTCCACACATTTTGTGACGCCAGTGGGAATCTGGTGTTGCTAGTGCCATGCTCTTATGAACTGAGCCACGTACAGGACCACTACAGTACAATACAATTCTGTAAAATACAATACTGTAAAATACAATACTGTAAAATACAATGCTGTAAAATACAATACTGTAAAATACAATACACGATTACAATACAGGTGGAAGATGTATGATTGCCATCCCCATGAGCTTACCACCCTCCTTCAGGCCACAGATGAGGCATGGAATGATTTCAAACCAGACCTACAGTATGTCACGCTTTGATTCGCCATGCCAAAAGGTTTTCCCCCAGGTGCATGAACAATGAAGATATTTACTGCGAATTCGATGAGAACCTATGGCCAAATGTTGAAGACAGGCTTGATGCAAACTAGTGCTGCTAAACATGATGTTTCTTTCATTTCTTTCAATTGATTACATTTTGAAAGATGTCTTCAATGATTATACCTTCAAATAAAATCAAATCAAATTGTATTTGTCACATACACGTGTTTAGCAGATGTTATAGCGGGTGTAGCGAAATGCTTGTGCTTCTAGCTCTGACAGTGCAGTAATATCTAACAATTTCACAACATATACCCAATACACACAAAAAGGAATGGGATTTAAGAATATATACATATATGGACAAGCAATGACAGAGCGGCATGGACTAAGATACAGAAGAATATTATAGAATAGAATGCAGTGTATACATATGAGATGAGTAGTGCAAGTGTCACGCCCTGACTCTGGGGACTCGTATTTGTTGAGTCAGGGTGTGTATTTTCTGTGTGGTATGTTCTATGTTATAGGTTCTAGTATGGGCATTTCTATGTTGGCCGGTGTGGTTCCCAATCAGAGGCAGCTGTCGCTCGTTGTCTCTGATTGGGGACCATACTTAGGTAGTCTATTGGCACTAGTGGGTTGTGGGATCTTGTTCCGTGTTAAGGTATGTTGTGTTGCGCTGCCTTGGACTTCACGTTTCGTTTTGTTTGTTATTTTGTCGTTGTGTTTGATATTTAATAAACATGTACGCATATCACGCTGCGCCTTTGTCCGTCCCGTCTGTAAACGATCGTGACAGCAAGATATGTAAACATTATTAAAGTGACTAGTGTTCCATTTCTTAAAGTGGCCAGTTATTTCAATAGGCAGCAGCAGCCTCTAATGTGCTAGTGATGGCTATTTAACAGTCTGATGGCCTTGAGATAGAAGCTGTTTTTCATTCTCTCGGTCCCAGCTTTGATGGACCTGTACTGACCTCGCCTTCTGGATGATAGCGGGGTGAGCAGGCAGTGGCTCGGGTGGTTGATGTCCTTGATTATCTTTTTGGCCTTCCTGTGACATCGGGTGCTGTATGTGTCTTGGAGGGCGGGTAGTTTGCCCACGGTAACGCGTTCGGCAGACCGCACCACCCTCTGGAGAGCCCTGCGGTTGTGGGCGGTGCAGTTGCCGTACCAGGCGGTGATACAGCCCGACAGGATGCTCTCAATTGTGCATCTGTAAAAGTTTGTGAAGGTTTTAGGTGATAAGCCAAATTTCTTCAGCCTCCTGAGGTTGAAGAGGCTCTGTTGCGCCTTCTTCACCACACTGTCTGCATGGGTGGACCATTTCAGTTTGTCGGTGATGTGTACGCCAAGGAACTTGAAGCTTTCCACCTTCTCCACTGCGGTCCCATCGATGTGGATAGGGGGGTGCATCCTCTGCTGTTTCCTGAAGTCCACGATCATCTCCTTCGTTTTGTTGATGTTGAGTGAGAGGTTATTTTCCTGGCACCACACTCCCAGAGCCCTCACCTCCTCCCTGTAGGCGGTCGGGTCATTGTTGGTAATCAAGCCTACTACTGTTGTGTCGTCTGCAAACTTGATGATTGAGTTGGAGGCGTGCTTGGCCACGCAGTCATGGGTGAACAGGGAGTACAGGAGGGGGCCAAGCACGCATCCTTGTGGGGCCCCAGTGTTGAGGATCAGCGAAGTGGAGATGTTGTTTCCTACCTTCACCACCTGGGGGCGGCCCGTCAGGAAGTCCAGGACCCAGTTGCACAGGGCGGGGTTCAGACCCAGGGCCTCGAGCTTAATGATGAGCTTGGAGGGTACTATGGTGTTGAATGCTGAGCTATAGTTAATGAACAGCATTCTTACACAGGTATTCCTCTTGTCCAGATGGGATAGGGCAGTGTGCAGTGTGATGGCAATTGCATCGTCTGTGGATCTATTGGGGCGGTAAGCAAATTGAAGTGGGTCTAAGGTGACAGGTAAGGTAGAGGTGATATGATCCTTGACCAGTCTCTCAAAGCACTTCATGATGACAGAGTGGAGTGCTACAGGGCGATAGTCATTTAGTTCAGTTACCTTTGCTTTCTTGGGTACAGGAACAATGGTGGCCCTCTTGAAGCATGTGGGAACAGCAGACTGGGAAAGGGAGAGATTGAATATGTCCATGAACACACCAGCCAGCTGGTCTGCGCATGCTCTGAGGATGCGGCTAGGGATGCCGTCTGGGCCGGGGGTTAACATGCTTAGATGTCTTAATTACGTCGGCCATGGAGAAGGAGAGGCCACAGTCCTTGGTAGTGGGCCTCGTCAGTGGCACTGTTATCCTCAAAGTGGGCGAAGAAGGTGTTTAGCTTGTCTGGAAGCGAGACGTCGGTGTCGGCGACGTGGCTGGTTTTCTTTTTGTAGTCTGTGATTGTCTGTAGTCCCTGCCACATACGTCTCGTGTCTGAGCCGTTGAATTGCGACTCCACTTTGTCTCTATACTGATGTTTTGCCAGTTTAATTGCCTTGCGGAGTGAGTAGCTACACTGTTTGTATTCTGCCATATTCCCAGTCACCTTGCCATGGTTGAATGAAGTAGTTTGCACTTTCAGATTTGTGCGAATGCTGCCGTTTATCCACGGTTTCTGGTTAGGGTAGGTTTTAATAGTCACAGTGGGCACAACATCACCTATACACTTCCTGATAAACTCAGTCACTGTTTCAGTGTATATGTCTAAAATATTTTCGGAAGCTACCCGGATCATATCCCAGTCCGCGTGATCAAAACAATCTTGAAGCGTGGATTCCGATTGATCAGACCAGCGTTGAACAGTCCTTAGCACGGGTACTTCCTGTTTGAGTTTCTGCCTATAGGAAGGGAGAAGCAAAATGTAGTCGTGGTCAGATTTGCCGAAAGGAGGGCGGGGGAGGGCCTTATAACCATCCCGGAAGTTTGAATAGCAATGGTCGAGGATTTTAGCAGCGCGAGAACAACAGTCGATATGTTGATAGAACTTCGGCAGCCTAGTCCTCAAATTTGCTTAGTTAAAATCCCCGGCTACAATAAATGCAGCCTCAGGATATGTGGTTTCCAGTTTGTATAAGGTCCAGTGAAGTTCCTTGAGGGCCGTCGTGGTATCGGCTTGAGGGGCGATATACATGGCCGTGACTATAACTGAAGAAAATTCTCTTGGGAGATAATACGGTCGGCAATTGATTGTGAGATATTCTAGGTCGAGTGAACAGAAGGACTCGAGTTCCTCTATGTTACTACAATTACACCACGGGTCGTTAATCATGAAACACACAACTCCGCCCTTCTGCTTCCCGGAGAGATATTTATTCCTGTCTGCGCGATGAACTGAGAACCCATCTGGCTGGACCGATTCCGACAGAATATCCCAAGAGAGCCATGTTTCCGTGAAACAGAGTATGTTACAGGCCTTGATGTCTCTCTGGAAAGAAATCCTTGCCCGTAGTTCGTCGACTTTGTTAACTAAATATTGAACATTAGCTTGGAATACTTGGAAGCGGTGGGTGGTGTGCGCGCCTCCTAAGTCGGACCAGCAGGCCGCTCCGAGTGCCTCTCCTCCGCCGGCGATGTTTTGGGTCAGCCGCTGGAATCAGTTCAGTTGCCCTGGGGAGAGCAAACAAAGGATCTGCTTCGGGAAAGTCGTATTCCTGGTCGTAATGCTGGTGAGTTGTAATGTATGTAATGATGCAGAACACTTTTTGAGCTAATAATGTAAAAAATAATACATAACAAAAAACAAAATACTGCAACGTTTTCTAAGAGCTAGTCGCGAGGCTGCCATCTTCGTCGGCGCCAGGTATACTGCTCACACATGATGGAAATGTCAGTCCATTTTAATGGGTAGTGCAAGTGTGTTGCCTAATGTGACAACAGTGTAATGTACTGTAATTTACAGTACTGTAGCATACTACATTCAAAGGGCAATTTCTAAACATGTACATGTGTTTTTTTTTTTTTGCTATTTCATTAACTGGTTGTTAAAATAACTAAATTGAGAAGATATCATTATGTTGTGTTTTGGTGATTAAACCAATGTACTCAATATATTTCACAGTAAACTTATATTTTGGATCAATGGTTGTGTGGTGAAAGATGTCTACAAACAACATTTATGCACAATAAAAGGTTTTAGATGTGACACTGGCTGCGTAACAAATGTTACCAGTTGGTATTTTATATAGTCCCCTGTAGCTCAGTTGGTAGAGCATGGCTCTTGCAACGCCAGGGTTGTGGGTTCGTTTCCCACGGGGGGCCAGTATGAAAATGTATGCACTCACTAACTGTAAGTCACTCTGGATAAGAGCGTCTACTAAAATGTAAATGTTGTAGTTTTGTACTAATAGTTTTGAAAATCCACCATACACTTGTGAAAATAGTACCAAAGCGATAATAAAAAAAACTGTAATCATCCGTCTCACTGCTGGAGCCTATGACCCACTAACATAATATAATCTAAATAGAGGGGCTTCAGTGTGCAGGTGCCATGCATTCCCTGTTGGTGTTAGTATGTGGGGTTCCCCTTATCCTACTAGTAAACACTGAGGAATGCAGTGGTAGGGTGCAGACACTGTCTGTGTTGGGTCAGCTATGAACACACAGTGCATAGAGACTATGCTGTCAATGATGTATCACTGCCGTCAACTTCAAGGCATCACATTATTCTGCATTGCAATGCAAATCACAGGGTGTCATTTACTAGTGGGAGGCAGGGGGGGGGCCTCATTTTATAACATATTGCCTTCTTACAATACTAAACAATGCAATCTCCCCCCCAAAAATGTCTGTAACCTGCTGCTTGTTTTATAGTTGTGAATGCCTATAGGAGAGGCATGTGAGCGAGAGAGAGAGAGAGAGAGAGAGAGAGAGAGAGAGAGAGAGAGAGAGAGAGAGAGAGAGAAGGAGTTATGATTATTGGCACCATTGCTGTGGAAGCCGCAAAGTCACCCTGACCAGCGAGTGTGTGTCTCTTGTGACAATGTCATGCTTAATGTCATAAGGGGAACGGTGTGTGTGTGTGTCTTTCTGTCTGTCTGTTTGTGAGAGAGACCGTGATCGTGTGTGTGTGTGTGTGTGTGTGTGTGTGTCTGTCTGTCTGTCTGTCTGTCTGAGAGAGACAGTGATCATGTGCGTGCACACGCGTATCCATGCAGCTGCCCTCTCAATTTGTAGAAACAGGAAATGAAAGAGAGGAGCGGCAGACAACACGTGACGTCACTAGGAAAGAGAAAAAAAAAGGCTTTCTTTGAAAACAAAAGAACAAATACCTCTCTATGTTCAGAGGGAAAATGTTTTATGGTTCTGTTGTTTGTCATGATGACATGACTGGTTCAAACATGAAACAAGGAGATGGTGGCTAGTCTGCACACTGCCAAAATACACATATCTTTTATTTTTCAAATGACATGGTCCAATGTGCAAAAAAGTGCAAAAGTGAGTGAGACAGCAGAGAAACAAATGTTCTACAAACAAAACTACATGAGAAGAAAATCTGAATCAGGGAGAAAAAGAGAGGAAATACATATTCTCAGTGTGGTAAGACAAAAGCAAGAGAGGAGAGACTGAAAAAGTTATACAAAATAAACACATAACATGCATTAATACTACTTTATTGAGTCGATCTGTGTGCTCCAAGAACCCAAGGAACTAGAATGCTGAAAAGGCTCTATTTTCGGCCCATTCAGTCCTGTTTAATTCATCCCACATGGACTGTACTACTACACTAGGGAGCCATGTCCAAGACCAAACTGTTTCTGGTGGAAAACAACCATTCCCATGCCAGATAAACTCCTTGAGTCAGGGCTGTTTTGCACTGTAGTGGGAGTTTTCTGGCCAATGATGTTTGCAGCTCTGTGTGTGTGACAAACTGGGCTGGATGGAGGCTTACAGCAACCCAGTGGCCCAAAGTCAACAATGTCTGTCAAAGAACAAAAACAGCACTTTTCTGTTTCTTGCTCTGTGTGTGTGTCAAATCAAATGAAATGTTTTTGGTCACATACACGTCTTTAGCAGATGGTATTGCGGGTGTAACGAAATGCTTGTGCTTCTAGCTCGGATAGTGCAGTAATGTCTAACAAGTAATATCTAACAATTTCACAACATATACCCAATACACACAAATCTAAGTAAGGAATGAATTAAGAATATATAGAGTACTGGTCAAACGTTTGGACACACCTACTCATTCAAGGGTTTTTCTTTATTTTTACTATGTTTTACATAGTAGAATAATAGTGAAGACATCAAAACTATGAAATAACACATATGGAATCATGTAGTAACCAAAAAGTGTTAAACAAATATTTTATATTTGAGATTCTTCAAATAGCCAACCTTGATGACAGCTTTGCACACTCTTGGCATTCTCTCAACCAGCTTCACCTGGAATGCTTTTCCAACAGTCTTGAAGGAGTTCCCACATATGCTTAGCACTTGTTGGCTGCTTTTCCTTCGCTCTGCCGTCCGACTCATCCCAAACCATCTCAATTGGGTTGAGGTCGGGGGATTGTAGAGGCCAGGTCATCTGATGCAGCACTCCATCACTCTCCTTCTTGGTAAAATAGCCCTTACAGAGCCTGGAGGTGTGTTGGGTCATTGTCCTATTGAAAAATAAATGATAGTCCCACTAAACCCACACCAGAAGGGATGGCGTATCGCTGCAGAATGCTGTGGTAGCCATGATGGTCAAGTGTGCCTTGAATTCTAAATAAATCACAGACAGTGTCACCAGCAAAGCACCCCCACACCATAACATCTCCTCCTCCATGCTTTGCGGTGAGAACCACACATACGGAGATCATCCGTTCACCCACACCGCGTCTCACAAAGACACGCCAGTTTGAACCAAACATCTCAAATTTGAGATGTGTCTGTTACTTGAACTCTGTGAAGCATTTATATGGTTCTGCAATTTCTGAGGCTTGTAACTCTAATTAACTTATCCTCTTCATGTCTTAAAGTAATGATGGACTGTCGTTTCTCTTTGCTTATTTGAGCTGTTCTTGCCATAATAATTGTCTCCTGAGTGGCGCAGTGGTCTAAGGCACTGCATCGCAGTGCTAACTGTGCTACTAGAGATCCTGGTTCGAATCCAGGCTCTGTCGCAGCCGGCCGCGACCGGGAGACTCATGGGCGGCGCACAATTGGCCCAGCGTCGTCCAGGGTAGGGGAGGGAATGGCCGGCAGGGATGTAGCTCAGTTGATAGAGCATGGCGTTTGCAACGCCAGGGTTGTGGGTTCGTTTCCCATGGGGGGCCAGTATAAAAAAAAAAAAAAAAAAAAAAATGTATTCACTAACTGTAAGTCGCTCTGGATAAGAGCGTCTGCTAAATGACTAAAATGTAAAATGTAAATGTAATATGGACTTGGTCTTTTACCAAATAGGGCTATCTTCTGTATACCCCCCCAACCTTGTCACAACACAACTGATTGGTTCAAACGCATTAAGAAGGAAATAAATTCCACAAATTAACTTTTAAGAAGGCACACCTGTTAATTGAAATGCATTCCTCATGACTACCTCATGAAGCTGGTTGAGAGAATGCCAAGAGTGTGCAAAGCTGTCATCAAGGCAAAGGGTGGCTATTTGAAGAATCTCAAATATAAAATATATTTTGATTTGTTTAACACTTTTTGGTTGCTACATGATTCCATATGTGTTATTTCATAGTTTTGATGTCTTCACTATTATTCTACAATGTAAAAAATTGCAAAAATAAAGAAAAAGCCTTGAATGAGTAGGTGTGTCCAAACTTTTGACTGGTAGTGTACATACAGTGGGGAAAAAAATTATTTAGTCAGCCACCAATTGTGCAAGTTCTCCCACTTAAAAAGATGAGAGGCCTGTAATTTTCATCATAGGTACACGTCAACTATGACAGACAAAATGAGAAAAGAAATCCAGAAAATCACATTGTAGGATTTTTAATGAATTTATTTGCAAATTATGGTGGAAAATAAGTATTTGGTCAATAACAAAAGTTTCTCAATACTTTGTTATATACCCTTTGTTGGCAATGACACAGGTCAAACGTTTTCTGTAAGTCTTCACAAGGTTTTCACACACTGTTGCTGGTATTTTGGCCCATTCCTCCATGCAGATCTCCTCTAGAGCAGTGATGTTTTGCGGCTGTCGCTGGGCAACACAGACTTTCAACTCCCTCCAAAGATTTTCTATGGGGTTGAGATCTGGAGACTGGCTAGGCCACTCCAGGACCTTGAAATGCTTCTTACGAAGCCACTCCTTCGTTGCCCGGGCAGTGTGTTTGGGATCATTGTCATGCTGAAAGACCCAGACACGTTTCATCTTCAATGCCCTTGCTGATGGAAGGAGGTTTTCACTCAAAATCTCACGATACATGGCCCCATTCATTCTTTCCTTTACACGGATCAGTCGTCCTGGTCCATTTGCAGAAAAACAGCCCCAAAGCATGATGTTTCCACCCCCATGCTTCACAGTAGGTATGGTGTTCTTTGGATGCAACTCAGCATTCTTTGTCCTCCAAACACGACGAGTTGAGTTTTTACCAAAAAGTTATATTTTGGTTTCATATGACATTCTCCCAATCCTCTTCTGGATCATCCAAATGCACTCTAGCAAACTTCAGATGGGCCTGGACATGTACTGGCTTAAGCAGGGGGACACGTCTGGCACTGCAGGATTTTTGTCCCTGGCGGCGTAGTGTGTTACTGATGGTAGGCTTTGTTACTTTGGTCCCAGCTCTCTGCAGGTCATTCACTAGGTCCCCCTGTGTGGTTCGGGATTTTTGCTCACCGTTCTTGTGATCATTTTGACCCCACGGGGTGAGATCTTGCGTGGAGCCCCAGATCGAGGGAGATTATCAGTGGTCTTGTATGTCTTCCATTTCCTAATAATTGCTCCCACAGTTGATTTCTTCAAACCAAGCTGCTTACCTATTGCAGATTCAGTCTTCCCAGCCTGGTGCAGGTCTACAATTTTGTTTCTGGTGTCCTTTGACAGCTATTTGGTCTTGGCCATAGTGGAGTTTGGAGTGTGACTGTTTGAGGTTGTGGACAGGTGTCTTTTATACTGATAACAAGTTCAAACAGGTGCCATTAATACAGGTAATGAGTGGAGGACAGAGGAGCCTCTTAAAGAAGAAGTTACAGGTCTGTGAGAGCCAGAAATCTTGCTTGTTTGTAGGTGACCAAATACTTATTTTCCACCATAATTTGAAAATAAATTCATTAAAAATCCTACAATGTGATTTTCTGGATCTTTTTTCCTCAATTTGTCTGTCATAGTTGACGTGTACCTATGATGAAAATTACAGGCCTCTCTCATCTTTTTAAGTGGGAGAACTTGCACAATTGGTGGCTGACTAAATACTTTTTTTTCCCACTGTATATGGACGAGCGATGTTAGAGCGGCATGGACTAAGACACAGTAGAATAGTATAGAATACTGTAAATACATATGAGATGTAATGCTAGATATGTAAACATTATTAATCAATCAATCAATCAATCAAATGTTATATGCAACATCTGCCGAATACGACAGGTGTAGACCTTACAGTGAAATGTTTACTTACAAGCCCTTAACCAACAATGCAGTTTTAAGAAAAAAAAGTGTTAAGTAAAAAATAGATAAATAAAAAAACAAAATAATTAAAGAGGCTAGTGTTCCATTTCTTAAAGTGGCTAGTGATTTCTAGTCTATGTCCATAGGCAGCAGCCTCTAATGTGCTAGTGATGGCTGTTTAACAGTCTGATGGCCTTGAGATAGAAGCTGTTTTTCAGTCTCTCGGTCCCAGCTTTGATGCACCTGTACTGACCTCGCCTTCTGGATGAGAGCGGGGTGAACAGGTAGTGGCTTGGGTGGTTGATGTCCTTGATGATCTTTTTGGCCTTCATGTGACATCGGGTGCTGTAGGTGTCCTGAGGGCTGGTAGTTTGCCCCCGATGATGCGTTGGGCAGACCATACCACACTCAGGAGTGCCTTGCGGTTGCGGGCGGTACAGTTACCGTACCAGACGGTGATACAGCCCGACAGGATGCTCTCAATTGTGCATCTGTAAAAGTTTGTGAGGATTTTAGGTGCCAAGCCAAATTTATTTAGCCTCCTGAGGGGTGTGTGTGTGTGTGTGTGTGTGTGTGTGTGTGTGTGTGTGTGTGTGTGTGTGTGTGTGTGTGTGTGTGTGTGTGTGTGTGTGTGTGTGTGTGTGTGTGTGTGTGTGTGTGTGTGTGTGCGTGCGTATGTGTGTGAGAAAGCAGCTGACAGCTTCGGTCACCACTCACCACCAAGAAACTAGCCCCCATGACAGGAAGCCGCCCACATCATATCCGTCACCTCTATCCCCAGTCCTCTCCAAGGGCACGCTTGTTTTCCTAATTGTTATTTCAAACATTTTCCTGAGTAATTTCTCACGTGAATTGTTAATAAGACCCTATTTTGATTTTATTTTATTTTATTTTATTTTTATGGGGAAAGTCCCTCCAGCTCACACACACCAATCCACTCACTGCTCATTGACTTCCATTACTGAAACTGTTTTATCTCTCTCTTGCTCTCTCTCTCTCTCTCTCTCAATTCAATTCAATTTAATTCAAAGGGCTTTATTGGCATGGGAAACATATGTTTACATTACCAAAGCAAGTGAAACAGATAATAAACAAAATTGAAATAAACAATAAAAATGAACAGTAAACATTACACTCACAAAAGTTCCAAAGGAATAAAGATATTTCAGATGTCATATTATGGCTATATTCAGTGTTGTAACAATGTACAAAAGGGAAAATAAATAAACATAAATAAGGGTTGTATTTACAATGGTGTTTGTTCTTCACTGGTTGCCCTTTTCTTGTGGCAACAGGTCACAAATATTGCTGCTGTGATGGCACACTGTGGTATTTCACCCCAATTGATATGGGAGTTTATCAAACTTTTTTTTTTTTTTTTGAATTCTTTGTGGGTCTGTGTAATCTGAGGGAAATATGTGTCCCTAATATGGTCATACATTTGGCAGGATGTTAGGAAGTGCAGCTCAATTTCCACCTCATTTTGTGGGCAGTGTGCACATAGCCTGTCCTCTCTTGAGAGCCAGGTCTGCCTACGGCGGCCTCTCTGCCACTGTGTACTCTCTGTTTAGGGCCAAAGAGCATTCTACTTTGCTCAGTTAAAAAAATATATATATATTTCCAATATGTCAAGTAATTATCTTTTTGTTTTCTCATGATTTGGTTGGGCAAATTGTGTTGCTGTCCTGGGGCTCTGTTTGTGTTTGTAAACAGAGCCCCAGGACCAGCTTGCTTAGGGGACACTTCTCCAGGTTTGTTATGGAAGGTTTGGGAATCGCTTCCTTTTAGGTGGTTGTACAATTTAACGACTCTTTTCTGGATTTTGATTATTAGCGGTTATCGGCCTAATTCTGCTCTGCATGCATTATTTGTTGTTTTACGTTGTCCCCAGACCTCACAACCATGAAGGGTAATGGGTTCAAATCAAATCAAATCAAATTTTATTGGTCACATGCGCCAAATACAACAGGTGCAGACATTACAGTGAAATGCTTACTTACAGCCCTTAACCAACAGTGCATTTATTTTTAACAAAAAAAGTAAAAATAAAACAACAACAAAAAAAGTGTTGAGAAAAAAAGAGCAGAAGTAAAATAAAATAACAGTAGGGAGGCTATATATACAGGGGGGTACCGGTGCAGAGTCAATGTGCGGGGGCACCGGCTAGTTGAGATAGTTGAAGTAATATGTACATGTGGGTAGAGTTAAAGTGACTATGCATAAATAATTAACAGAGTAGCAGCAGCGTAAAAAGGATGGGGTGGGGGGGGGGGCAGTGCAAATAGTCCGGGTAGCCATGATTAGCTGTTCAGGATTCTTATGGCTTGGGGGTAGAAGCTGTTGAGAAGTCTTTTGGACCTAGACTTGGCACTCCGGTACCCACTGCCGTGCGGTAGCAGGGAGAACAGTCTATGACTAGGGTGGCTGGAGTCTTTGACAATTTTGAGGGCATTCCTCTGACACCGCCTGGTATAGAGGTCCTGGATGGCAGGAAGCTTGGCCCCAGTGATGTACTGGGCCGTACGCACTACCCTCTGTAGTGCCTTGCGGTCGGAGGCCAAGCAGTTGCCATACCAGGCGGTGATGCAACCAGTCAGGATGCTCTCGATGGTGAAGCTGTAGAATTTTTGGAGGATCTGAGGATCCATGCCAAATCTTTTCAGTCTCCTGAGGGGGAATAGGCTTTGTCGTGCCCTCTTCACGACTGTCTTGGTGTGTTAGGACCATGATAGTTCGTTGGTGATGTGGACACCAAGGAACTTGAAGCTCTCAACCTGTTCCACTACAGCCCCGTCGATGAGAATGGGGGCGTGCTCAGTCCTCTTTTTTTCCCTGTAGTCCACAATCATCTCCTTTGTCTTGGTCACGTTGAGGGAGAGGTTGTTGTCCTGGCACCACACGGCCAGGTCTCTGACCTCCTCCCTATAGGCTGTCTCATCGTTGTCGGTGATCAGGCCTACCACTGTTGTGTCGTCGGCAAACTTAATGATGGTGTTGGAGTCGTGCCTGGCCATGCAGTCATGGGTGAACAGAGAGTACAGGAGGGGACTGAGCACGCACCCCTGAGGGGCCCCCGTGTTGAGGATCAGTGTGGCAGATGTGTTGTTACCTACCCTTACCACCTGTGGGCGGCCCGTCAGGAAGTCCAGGATCCTTAGCTTAGTGATGAGCTTAGAGGGCACTTTGGTGTTGAATGCTGAGCTGTAGTCAATTAATAGCATTCTCACGTAGGTGTTCCTCTTGTCCAGGTGGGAAAGGGCAGTGTGGAGTGCAATAGAGATTGCATCATCTGTGGATCTGTTGGGGCGGTATGCAAATTGGAGTGGGTCTAGGGTTTCTGGGATAATGCTGTTGATGTGAGCCATGACCAGCCTTTCAAAGCACTTCATGGCTACAGACATCAGTGCGACGGGTCGGTAGTCATTTAGGCAGGTTATCTTAGAGTCCTTGGGCACGGGGACTATGGTGGTCTGCTTGAAACATGTTGGTTCTATAACTGATTCAAGTATTTTTAGACAGCCTAATTGGTATGTCGATTTTTATGTTCCTTTTGATGAAATAGAAGGCCCTTCTTGCCTTGTCTCTCAGATCGTTCACAGCTTTGTGGAAGTTACCTGTGGCGCTGATGTTTAAGCCGAGGTACGTACAGTTGAAGTCGGAAGTTGAAATACACTTAGGTTGGAGTCATTAAAACTTGTTTTTCAACCACTCCACACATTTCTTGTTAACATTTTGGCAAGTCGGTTAGGACATCTACTTTGTGCATAACACAAGTAATTTTTCCAACAATTGTTTACAGACAGATTATTTCACTTATAATTCACTGTATCACAATACCAGTGGTTCAGAAGTTTACATACACTAAGTTGACTGTGCCTTTAAACAGCTTGGAAAATTCCAAAAAATTATGTCATGGCTTTAGAAGCTTCTGATAGGCTAATTGACATCATTGGAGTCAATTGGAGGTGTACCTGTGGATGTATTTCAAGGCCTACCTTCGAACTCAGTGCCTCTTTGCTTGACATCATGGGAAAATCAAAAGAAATCAGCCAAGACCTCAGGAGAAAATGTGTAGATCTCCACAAGTCTGGATTATCCTTGGGAGTAATTTCCAAATGCCGGAAGGTACCACGTTCATCTGTAAAAACAATAGTACGCAAGTATAAACACCATGGGACCACACAGCCATTACACTGCTCAGGAAGGAGACGCGTTCTGTCTCCTAGAGATGAACGTACTTTGGTGAGAAAAGTACAACTCAATCCCAGAACAACAGCAAAGGACCTTGTGAAGATGCTGGAGGAAACAGGTACAAAAGTATCTATATCCACAATAAAACGAGTCCTATATCGACATAACCAGAAAGGATGCTCAGCAAGGAAAAAGCCACTGCGCCAAAACTGCCATAAAAAAGCCAGACTACGGTTTGCAACTGCACATGGGGACAAAGATCTTACTTTTTGGAGAAATGTTCTTTGGTCTGATGAAACAAAAATAGAACTGTTTGGCCATAATGTCCATCGTTATGTTCGGAGGAAAAAGGGGGGCTTGCAAGCCGAAGAACACCATCCCAACCGTGAAGCACGTGGGTGGCAGCATCATGCTGTGGGGGTGCTTTTCTGCAGGAGGGACTTCACAAAATAGATGGCATCATGAGGAAGGAAAATTATGTGGATATATTGAAGCAACATCTCAAGACATCAGTCAGGAAGTTAAAGCTTGGTTGCAAATGGTTCTCCCAAATGGACAATGACCCCAAGCATACTTCCAAAGTTGTGGCAAAATGGTTTAAGGACAACAAAGTCAAGGTATTGGAGTGGCCATCACAAAGCCCTGACCTCAATCCTATAGAACATTTGTGGGCAGAACTGAAAAAGCGTGTGCGAGCAATGAGGCCTACAAACCTGACTCAGCTACACCAGCTCTGTCAGGAGGAATGGGTCATAATTCACCCAACCTATTGTGGGAAGCTTGTGGAAGGCTACCTGAAACATTTGACCCAAGTTAAACAATTTAAAGGCAATGCTACCAAATACTAATTGAGTGTATGTAAACTTCTGACCCACTGTGAATGTGATGAAAGAAACAAAAGCTGAAATAAATAATTATCTTTAATATTATTTTGACATTTCACATTCTTAAAATAAAGTGGTGATCCTAACTGACCTAAGACAGGGAATTTTTACTAGGATTAAATGTCAGGAATTGTGAAAAACTGAGTTTAAATGTATTTGGCTAAGGTGTATGTGAACTTCAGACTTCAACTGTATAGCTTTTTGTGTGCTCTAGGGCAACAGTCTCTAGATGGAATTTATATTTGTGGTCCTGGCAATTGGACCATTTTTGGAACACCATTATGTTTGTCTTACTGAGATGTACTGTCAGGGCCCAGGTCTGTGCAGTAGATCTAGGTGCTTCTGTAGGCCCTCCTTGGTTGGAGACAGAAGCACCAGATCATCAGCAAACAGTAGACATTTGACTTCAGATTCTAGTAAGGTGATGCCGGATGCTGCAGACTGTTCTAGTGGCCTCGCCAATTCGTTGATATATACAGTGGGGAGAACAAGTATTTGATACACTGCCGATTTTGCAGGTGTTCCTACTTACAAAGCATGTAGAGGTCTGTAATTTTTTATCATAGGTACACCTCAACTGTG
This sequence comes from Coregonus clupeaformis, assembly GCF_020615455.1. Taxonomy (NCBI): domain Eukaryota; kingdom Metazoa; phylum Chordata; class Actinopteri; order Salmoniformes; family Salmonidae; genus Coregonus; species Coregonus clupeaformis. The sequence continues at coordinate 36,887,926 of NC_059202.1, forward strand.
AGAGACGGAATCTAAAACAAACATCCAGAAAATCACATTGTATGATTTTTAAGTAATTCATTTGCATTTTATTGCATGACATAAGTATTTGATCACCTACCAACCAGTAAGAATTTCGGCTCTCACAGAACTGTTAGTTTTTCTTTAAGAAGCCCTCCTGTTCTCCACTCATTACCTGTATTAACTGCACCTGTTTGAACTCGTTACCTGTATAAAAGACACCTGTCCACAGACTCAATCAAACAGACTCCAACCTCTCCACAATGGCCAAGACCAGAGAGCTGTGTAAGGACATCAGCGATACAATTGTAGACCTGCACAAGGTTGGGATGGGCTACAGGACAATAGGCAAGCAGCTTGGTGAGAAGGCAACAACTGTTGGCGCAATTATTAGAAAATGGAAGAAGTTCAAGATGACGGTCAATCACCCTCGGTCTGGGGCTCCATGCAAGATCTCACCACGTGGGGCATCAATGATCACGAGGAAGGTGAGGGATCAGCCCAGAACTACACGGCAGGACCTGGTCAATGACCTGAAGAGAGCTGGGACCACAGTCTCAAAGAAAACCATTAGTAACACACTACGCCGTCATGGATTAAAATCCTGCAGCGCATGCAAGGTCCCCCTGGTCAAGCCAGCGCATGTCCAGGCCCGTCTGAAGTTAGCCAATGACAATCTGGATGATCCAGAGGAGGAATGGGAGAAGGTCATGAGGTCTGATGAGACAAAAATAGAGCTTTTTGGTCTAAACTCCACTTGCCGTGTTTGGAGGAAGAAGAAGGATGAGTACAACCCGAAGAACACCATCCCAACCGTGAAGCATGGAGGTGGAAACATCATTCTTTGGGGATGCTTTTCTGCAAAGGGGACAGGACGACTGCACCGTATTGAGGGGAGGATTGATGGGGCCATGTATCGCAAGATCTTGGCCAACAACCACCTTCCCTCAGTAAGAGCATTGAAGATGGGTCGTGGCTGGGTCTTCCAGCATGACAACGACCCGAAGCACACAGCCAGGGCAACTAAGGAGTGGCTCCGTAAGAAGCATCTCAAGGTCCTGGAGTGGCCTAGCCACTGGATTGGGGTGATCAGTCCTTGGTTCCAAATATTGGAGAATATGCCAGAGCTGAGGATGATGTTAAAGAGATTAAGTATAGCCAATTGGAATTTGTGGTCTGTATATTTGATCATTTCATTGAGGATACCATCAACCCCACAGGCCTTTTTGGTTTGGAGGGTTTGTATGTTGTCCTGTAGTTCATTCAATGTAATTGGAGAATCCAGTGGGTACTGGTATTCTTTAATAGTTGATTCTAAGATTTGTATTTGATCATGTTTTTGCTGTTTGTTCTTTGTTGTAGAGCCAAAAATATTGGAGAAGTGGTTTATCCATACATCTACGTTTTGGATAGATAACTCTTCGTGTTGTTGTTTGTTTAGTGTGTTCCAATTTTACCAGAAGTGGTTCGATTCTATTGATTCTTCAATTACATTGAGCTCATTTCTGATGTGCTGTTCCTTCTTTTTCCGTAGTGTATTTCTGTATTGTTTTAGTGATTCACCATAGTGGAAGGCGTAGGCTCAGGTTTTCTGGGTCTCTATGTTTTTGGTTGGATAAGATTCTCAATTTCTTTCTTAGGTTTGTGCATTCTTCATCAAACCATTGGTCATTGTTGTTAATTTTCTTAGGTTGTCTGCTTGAAAAAATAAAATAGATAGGGAAGCTGAGAGGTCAAATATACTGTGTAGGTTTTCTACTGCCAAGTTTCCACCTTTAGCATTACAGTGAAATGTTTTGTCCAGGTAGTCCCCTGTAGCTCAGTTGGTAGAGCATGGCGCTTGCAACGCCAGGGTTGTGGGTTCGTTTCCCATGGGGGGCCAGTATGAAAATGTACGCACTCACTAACTGTAAGTTGCTCTGGATAAGAGCGTCTGCTAAAATGTCTAGAAGGGATTTAATTTGTTTTTTGGTAGGTTTCTATACTACTTTCCTTCATGATTGAGAATTGCTCTGTTCAAGTAGACAGTGATTTTGTTGTGATCTGATAAGGGTGTCAGTGGGCTGGGTTGAGGTCAGTGATAAAGTAATCTACACTACTACTGCCAAGGGATGAGCTGTAGGTGTACCTACCGTAAGAGTCCCCTCGAAGCCTACCATTGACTATGTACAGAACCAGCATGCAACAGAGCTGCAGGAGTTGTGCCTCTCTCTCTCTCTCTCTCTCTCTCTCTCTCTGTCTCTCTCTCTGTCAGATTTTTTCTCACTATGGTTTCACCATATAAGGAAGAACAGTATCTCATGTGATGCACTGAGTGTTGCTTGGAGAATAAGGACTGCACTTGCCAAACAAGTGAGGGAGGGAGAAGAGCGATCCCTCTCACAGAACTGGGCTGAAGTCATGTGCCCCCCTCCCTCCCCCCTCCCTCCCCACCACACACACACCTCATACAACCAGTCCCCCGCCCCCTTCTCTTCATCACCGAGCATCTCTCTCTCTCTCACCCTCTCCCTCTCCCTCTCCCTCTCTCACTGAGCTCAGCGCTCGGAAATATAGTCTGACATCAGCAGGAAAATCTGACAGTGAGCTCATACATGGGAGAGCCTGCAGTCTACACCTTACACACATCTCTCTCTCTCTCTCTCTCTCTCTCTCTCTCTCTCTCTCTCTCTCTCTCTCTCTCTCTCTCTCTCTCTCTCTCTCTCTCGCTCTCTCTCTCGCTCTCTCGCTCTCTCGCTCTCTCGCTCTCTCTGTCAGCTGAGCTCTTTCCGGGAAGCTGGGGCGGCACTTGTCGGAAACGGAGACAGAAGAAGAAGGGTCAATGAGAGCAGAGGGAGGGAAGTAGAGAGAGAGGGAGCTGAAGGAGGGAGAGAAGGTTGGGGGAATTCATGTTAAATCAATGATCTCATGTGATCTGTGACTGTGTGCATGAGCTCACCCAAGTGCCTGGCCGAGCGCTGCCATTGGATTAAGCAGGGAGTGTGCCGGGCTGAACGAGCCAATGGGAGGAGGAGAAAGGGGGTGGAGTGAGAATGGGATGGGAGAGTGGGTGATGGGGTCATCCATGCATCATGACGGTGTGGTCACTCTCCAAGCTCCTCGTGGTTGTCTATTCCCTCTTGAAGGGAGGGGGAAAATCAGCACAAGATAAGTGGGAACCACCTGATCCACAGCCTCTCGTTAGAGCTGTCAATCAAAGCCTCCCTCTGTCTCACTGGTGTTGACACAATAGTGTCGTGGCATAGTGGCCACAACAAGCTCTCATACACAGACAAATAAAGGCTGAGTCGCTGCTAGGCCAGTGGCTATGGGAGATGGAGAGAAGACAATAGAAGTGAGGGCTATTGAAACCCATTACATTACAAGTCTAAACCACTCAGTGATACTGTTATCTCCATGACATTAGTTGTAGTACAACTCCCTCTAGTTTGCTGACTCAGTACAGATGTGGGATCTTAATTTGATTACCTTGTTGCAGGATAACTTTCCTGCAATCCTGTAAATGTAAAACTTGTATTGTATATGAGGTTTAAAAAGGCTTCTGAAGTTTGTAATTTCCACAATTTCAGACTTGATTTTCCCTTACGAAAAATGTATCAACCCCTACAAGAAATGTCCATTAATTATAAACCACATAATATTTCACATTTCCTGTTCCTGTAATTCAGTCATCAATAAATGTTAATTGTGTTAAATAGATTGTGAAACCAGAGCCTGCTAGTATGGATGACTAAAAGATGGACCCCCATGTCATCATCTCGTCTGATGACGTCATCCCAGCTGATCTGACTATGGGAAGATCTCAAGTGCATACTCCTCGCGTCCTCTCTCCTCGTCTCCTTCTCAAAAACCAATTGGAGGGGAAGGTCAGAAGGGAGGGACCTCTAGCTTTATCATCTGATGGGTTTTGAGAAGGAGACGAGGAAAGCGGGGAGAGGAATGTGAGTATGCAATTGAGATCTTTCCCATGGCTACTTGTTATTATCCTGGGACTATGATGACTATGAGTAATACAAGGTCTTTCATGTCACATGTTGAGACAGATAATTGATGCTACTTTCTTCTACTTTAAAGAAGACACTTAATATTATTAGTAGATGTAACTTTCTATACTTTAGAGTAAAAAAACTTGAACACAAATAAAGTCCAGGGAATTAATAATAATTAATAATAATAATAATAGCCATAAAAATGTGTTGGATTTACTGTCACACAAATATTTAGTAAACCCAACATATTAGTGTTTAAAACATGCTAAATGTTTAAGATTGTTTAATGTATTTGATCCTTTGCCATTTTAACCCACTTTGGCAGGCATTGTCGAGCGCAGTGCTCAGTTCCCCAGCAGTAGCCTACCGGGAGGTAGAATTGTAAGCATTGCATGATGCTGAATTTGCCTCTGTCATTAAGATTGGTGATGGTGGGATTGGGTGATCTGATCGTTGAACATAAATTTGCCTGACGGTTTTGTTTTCCGTTCATCATTATCCACTACACATCATGGCACAACAAGCTGTTTAATACTAATATGGAAATATACTTTTCTTTTTTCAAACATGCATACAACATTGTGTAAAAGAATCATAAAGTTAAAAAATATATATAATTACTAACAATCCTCTAAAAATGGGCAAGTTGTTGCAAGAATGTAAAATTATTAAGTTGAGAAAATTATGATTATTATAAAAATTTACTCAATTTATGAAAATGTAGTAAGTTAAACCACTACATTTTCTCTTTGGTAATCTTCATAATTATAAAAGAAAAAAAAACAAATCATTGAAACGACTATGATGACTATGACTCTATGACTTTTTACAGTGCAGGGAGATTTGATAGTCTGGTAGAATGACTGCAATGGTTTCTTTGTGACGTTAAGTAAGACTTATTTTGAGGCTGGATGTTCTATATTGAGCGACCATGAGGGAGAGAGACTTATGAAAGCTTTTATGAATAGCCAGACTGTTGGGTTGGCCTGTGGTAAGGAGCTTTGCATTTCTGTCCGACACTGGGGCAGGTTGAGCCAGGGCACTGGAGAACACACGAAGAAGCACACACACAGACACACTCATACGGACGTACTTATGGACAGACAGACATGCATACAGACACAGAGGAACACACATGAAAGTACCTATGACTTCACAAGGCAAACTTGCTGATTTGCTTCCAAAGACTTGCGAAGTATGCCATTTAGTATTGTGTAGACGGCTAGAGAGAGACATACATAAATAAATAAGGAAAGAAAGAGGGAGTTAGAGTAGACAGAGGGAAAAAGAGAGGAGGAAAGGTGGCCAAGGAACACCACAGTCTGTGCAGATGATTGGAAAACAATTGCCAATTCCCAGCCGCTGGCCAGACTTCGCTACTGTCTAGGATCTTTCTGCCAATATAGCCGCTAGGAAAGACGATATGGACCAAATCCTAAATCGAAAGACATGACATCAACAACATCACAGGGCTCAATTCATTTGAATCCAGACCGGGAATGAGCTTGGAAAATTCCAGAAAATTATGTCATGGCTTTAGAAGCTTCTGATAGGCTAATTGACATAATTTGAGTCAATTGGAGGTGTACCTGTGGATGTATTTCAAGGCCTACCTTCAAACTCAGTGCCTCTTTGCTTGACATCATGGGAAAATCAAAATAAATCAGCCAAGATCTCAGAAAAAGAATTGTAGACCTCCACTAGTCTGGTTCATCCCTGGGAGCAATTTCCAAACGCCTGAAGGTACCACGTTCATCTGTACAAACAATATTACCGAGGACAGAAATGATTAAATGTTAAAGCATTAGACCTATCACTAAAAGCTTCAGTCATACAAAAGTTAAACTTAAATCCGAACTGGTTCTCTAGCAAATTAGTAAGATTGTCTCACCCAATGTTCAAGAATGGCCTTTTTCCCTTTCTTCAGATTACAACCTCTCACTTTAAGTTATTTGAAAAGGAAATAATCTCCCAAATATCACTATTTCTAAAACAAGCCATAGAAAGTTGGTTGCAATTTCAATTTAATCCTCCAGAAACGACAGAACAAATAATGCAACAAATATTGTGGTTAAACTCAAATATACTAATTGATAAAAAAACTTTTTTTAAATGTATAATCTTCGTAAATGATATTATCGGTAGGACTGGTGGAGTTATGTCGCACATGCAGCTAACAAAAACATATGTAAATGTCTGCTCTACCCAAAATTACAACCAAATAATTGCAGCATTACCGCAAAAATGGAAAAGGAAAGTGGAAGGGAGAAAAAGTAAGGAACTTGTCTGTCGGCCTTGCATTAAAGAATATAATTGGTTTAAGAAAATTTTGATTAATCAAAAACTATACCAGTTTCATTTAAGGACCAAAGGATTGACAGCTGTCCCATATAGATTGCAAAATAGTTGGGAAGAGATTTTTGACGTACCGATTCCATGGCATAGAGTTTATGAATTGATACGCAAAACGACGCCAGATTCAAAACTTATAATTTTTCAATTTAAATTATTATATAAAATTCTTGCTACCAATAGAATGTTATTTATATGGGGGATACAATCTTCCCAGCTCTGCAGATTTTGCTGCGAAGAAACAGAATCATTAGATCATTTGTTTTGGTACTGTCCATTTGTAGCTTCTTTTTGGACACAGGTCCAGGAATGGCTAAAGGATTGCAATATTTACCTGGAGCTAACCCTGCAGATAGCACTACTGGGTGATCTGAAAAGTCATAGTCAATCGATCAATAATATAATAATACTTTTAGCAAAAATGTTTATTTTCAATTTACGATCTGTAGAAACAATGAGAATAGAAAGGTTCAGAACTTTTGTAAAACATCACAGTACAGTTGAAAAATATATGGCAAATAGAAATCCAATATGGCTGGTGTTAAGAGATAGATGGGAGGTGTTGAATTGAGCTGAAGGATGTGACTAATAACAACAACTAATAACAACAAAATAAGTAATGTAAAGCATACTGTGTCCATAATAAGTACAGTGGGGAAAAAAAGTATTTAGTCAGCCACCAATTGTGCAAGTTCTCCCACTTAAAAAGATGAGAGAGACCTGTAATTTTCATCATAGGTACACGTCAACTATGACAGACAAATTGAGAAAAAAATTCCAGAAAATCCCATTGTAGGATTTTTTAATGAATTTATTTGCAAATTATGGTGGAAAATAAGTATTTGGTCACCTACAAACAAGCAAGATTTCTGGCTCTCACAGACCTGTAACTTCTTCTTTAAGAGGCTCCTCTGTCCTCCACTCGTTACCTGTATTAATGGCACCTGTTTGAACTTGTTATCAGTATAAAAGACACCTGTCCACAACCTCACAGTCACACTCCAAACTTCACAATGGCCAAGACCAAAGAGCTGTCAAAGGACACCAAAAACAAAATTGTAGACCTGCACCAGGCTGGGAAGACTGAATCTGCAATAGGTAAGCAGCTTGGTTTGAAGAAATCAACTGTGGGAGCAATTATTTGGAAATGGAAGACATACAAGACCACTGATAATCTCCCTCGATCTGGGGCTCCACGCAAAGATCTCACCCCGTGGGGTCAAAATGATCACAAGAACGGTGAGCAAAAATCCCAGAACCACACGGGGGGACCTAGTGAATGACCTGCAGAGAGCTGGGACCAAAGTAACAAAGCCAACCATCAGTAACACACTACGCCGCCCAGGGACTCAAATCCTGCAGTGCGAGACGTGTCCCCCTGCTTAAGCCAGTACATGTCCAGGCCCGTCTGAAGTGCATTTGGATGATCCAGAAGAGGATTGGGAGAATGTCATATGGTCAGATGAAACCAAAATATAACTTTTTGGTAAAAAACTCAACTCGTCATGTTTGGAGGACAAAGAATGCTGAGTTGCATCCAAAGAACACCATACCTACTGTGAAGCATGGGGTTGAAACATCATGCTTTGGGGCTGTTTTTTCTGCAAAGGGACCAGGACGACTGATCCGTGTAAAGGAAAGAATGAATGGGGCCATGTATCGTGAGATTTTGAGTGAAACCCTCCTTCCATCAGCAAGGGCATTGAAGATGAAACGTGGCTGGGTCTTTCAGCATGACAATGATCCCAAACACACCGCCCGGGCAACGAAGGAGTGGCTTCGTAAGAAGCATTTCAAGGTCCTGGAGTGGCCTAGCCAGTCTCCAGATCTCAACCCCCATAGAAAATCTTTGGAGGGGAGTTGAAAGTCTGTGTTGCCCAGCGACAGCCCCAAAACATCACTGCTCTAGAGGAGATCTGCATGGAGGAATGGGCCAAAATACCAGCAACAGTGTGTGAAAACCTTGTGAAGACTTACATAAAACGTTTGACCTGTGTCATTGCCAACAAAGGGTATATAACAAAGTATTGAGAAACTTTTGTTATTGACCAAATACTTATTTTCCACCATCATATGCCAATAAATTCATAAAAAATCCTACAATGTGATTTTCTGGATTTTTTTTCCTCATTTTGTCTGTCATAGTTGACGTGTACCTATGATGAAAATTACAGGCCTCTCTCATCTTTTTAAGTGGGAGAACTTGCACAATTGGTGGCTGACTAAATACTTTTTTCCCCCACTGTATATAGGTTATAGGTTGAGAGCGTTTGTGAAAGAGCACAGTTAGAAAAATATGGCATATAGAAGCAAACCAGATGGACATCATGAAAATGATCGGAGGAAGTTCAGGAGTAAAAACAAACAAAATATAGTTATGGTAGAATTTGACTGTGTCCATAAAATGTATATAGTATGTATGGGCTGGAAGTAGAGGCCTAAGCGTTGTTGTTCACTAGTTTACTCCAATTGGGGAAGGGGTGGTGGGGTTGAAAAGTAATGAAGGGAAATATAATTTAAAAAAGGATATGTGTGTGTGTATGGATGTATGTATATATATATATATATGTGTGTGTATGTGTGTGTATGTATGTGTATATGTGTATATGTGTATGTATATGTATATGTGTGTGTGTGTGTGTGTGTGTGTGTGTGTGTGTGTATATATATATATAAATCTTTGGAGGGAGTTGAAAGTCCGTGTTACCCAGCGACAGCCCCAAAACATCACTGCTCTAGAGGAGATCTGCATGGAGGAATGGGCAAAAATACCAGCAACAGTGTGTGAAAACCTTGTGAAGACTTACAGAAAACGTTTGACCTGTGTCATTGCCAACAAAGGGTATATAACAAAGTATTGAGAAACTTTTGTTATTGACCAAATACTTATTTTCCACCATAATTTGCAAATACATTCATAAAAAACCCTACAATGTGATTTTCTGGAAAAAAAATTCTCATTTTGTCTGTCTGACGTGTACCTATGATGAATATTACAGGCCTCTCTCATCTTTTTAAGTGGGAGAACTTGCACAATTGGTGGCTGACTAAATACTTTTTTCCCCCACTGTAGCAACCCAAAACAACTGATTTTACTTCCTCTCAGCGAGCAGCAAAGATCTAAACTGGCAGACAGACAACATCCTATAGCCTTCTAATGATCAGAGATCATCATCCTGTTCTATAGTCAAATACAGTATGTGTTTTAAACCTCTAGGGCAGGTGTGTTAAACTCATTCCATGGAGGGCCTACACTCTTAGAAAAAAGGGTTCCAAAAGGGTTCTTCGGCTGTTCCCATAGGAGAACCCTTTTTGGTTTCAGGTAGGACCCTTTTTGGTTCCAGGTAGAACTCTTTTGGGTTCCATGTAGAACCCTCTGTGAAAAGGGTTTTACATGAAACCCAAAAGGGTTATACCTGGAACCAAAACTGTTCTACCCGGAACCAAAAATAGTTATTCAAAGGGTTCTCCTATGGGGACAGCCAGATAACCATTTTAGGTTCTAGATAGCTCCTTCTTGATCTAAGAGTGTAGTGTCTGCTGGTTTTAGGTTTTTCTTTCATTAAGCCCTAGACAAACAGGTGGGGGGAGTTCCTTACTAATCAGTGACCTTAATTCATCAATCAAGTACAAGGGAGGAGCGAAAACCCGCAGACACTTGGCCCTTCGTGGAATGAGTTCGACACAAGCTCTAGAGTAAGAGAAGATAGCCTGGTCCCAGATCCGCAATGCAACACAAACAGATCTGAAACCAGGCTAAAGGGAAGGAAGCTATTCAACAAAACCCATCGAAACCACCTAGAGGGATGAATATTTACTTGATTTGCAACTTTTCCCAAAATATTTCTCCCATTGAAATATATGTAAGCTGCATGTAAAAGTCTGAGTTACATGCACCTACATCTCAACATCTCAAGTTGGTATTCGGGCCTTAATGCTCAATATTTCAACATGCAATAGACAGTCAGTGCTCCTTAGGTGAGCGAACATGTTGATTCCCATGTCAACAGCAATTGTTCAAGCAGCATTTCGATTTGCAGAAAGGAGATGTTTTTTCCCCATTGAAAAGCTGAGCTAGCAAGGCTATATTGTGCTAGCACACAAAGCTAGGAGAATAACAATTTGATTTGTGCAGACATTCTCAGGCTACAGGAGAAAAACAGAATGTGGTAACCACAGAAATCAACTAAATTAAACTTTCTTCAGTGGCTAGATAATGAGTCGTGCAATGTCATTTCAGCAAGCCATGACTATTCAGGCAACTGTTTGCTTTTTAAGCATATTTTCAAAAAGCTACCCATAACACCCACCATCTCAGATTGTTCTAAAAGCGACTTCAATTGCTAATTTCTATGAACAGGGGAAAAATAAACATCATCATATTCACAGGGAAAACATTACTGACATTAATTTGACTCTTCGGCTCACAGCAGGAAAATAATCCTGCAGCAACAGGAATTGTTAGGTGGATTATATATAATTACAAGCCTTTTAAACCTTGAATACACTACAATATGCATGTCCTGCTGTGCTGGAAAATTCTCTGCGACAACAGAGTGATCAAATTAAGATAGCAGATCTGTACATAGTACGAAGAAGCAATAATCCAAGCTGCAGCTCCATACTACTTGACAGACATAGAGAACCGATACTGTATACTGGTTGTTGGGGTGGGTTGGCATGGGGTGTGGTGGGTTTGTGTGTGGCTTTTGATAATTTTATTGAATTCCTCATGTCTGACTCATTGTTAGGAACAATTTTGGTCCAAATGGATGTTAGATACTATATATTTGGAGATATTGACAATTATATGAATACTATAAATTAAAATGACCAATTTGGGTGCAATCAATCAGCTTAATTTGTCAGAGATCAAATTATATTTTAAAACATTTATGTTTCAGGAATGCTACAGAAACAATTTCAGCACAATCTGAGATGGTGGATGTCGAAATCCTCTTCCTTGTGCTTTTTGAGGTGGAACGACCCTGATGTGAACTGCTGAATAGCAAAACAAGCTCATCAATTCAAAGAGTGACTTCTAACAACACAAAACAGATCGAGTTGCAGCCAGAAGTGTTGACCTGTACAAAATCTCAGCGATTCTTAGGCGTCCCATCAGATGCCTGAGATAATACCTCCGTTATTTAACACGGGGGCGACTCCCGTGTAAACAGGCTTGGTATTGGGCCGCCACTTTCCCAGGCCTCTCCCTGACTGACTCCCTTTTCTCTCTCTCCCGCTGTGTCTCCTGCTCTCCTCATCCCTTTCTCACAACTCCTAGTCATGTGATACTGGGCACCCTGCCTGCTCCCCCCCCCCCCACACACACACACACACAGACACACACCCTCAAAAGGCTGTTTTTGGGAGAATCGGGAATGGAATCCCGAAAGACTGAAAGGAATGTTGTTTCAACATCGACAGTCAGGAAAAAGAGAGAATCTTTCTCTCACGAGATATGACTATTTGTTTTCCCGTCATAGCCATCACTGGAGTTTCCCCCTAATAACATTAGGAAGAGTTGTTATGCATGACTGACTTGACACCCTGTGTGGAATCCCCACTAGAGAGGTCAAAGCTACAGTCAAGGCTGCAGATGTTTTGAGTTGGTGAAAGCTGATTTGCTTTCTCATGTTTTTGGATTGGATTGAATGAAGGAGAGCGAGGGTGTTCAAATCAATCTGCAGTGGAGTTCCGCATGTTGTGGCTGTGACCAAACACATGCACACACACACACACACACACACACACACACACACACACACACACACACACACAATGCAACTTGATCTCATGGTTTTACCAATTTTACTTCAGATTCCGATGTTTGACCACGTTTCTCCAAACAATAAAATGTTGACGGTTAAGTTTGGGATAGGGTTACGGTTACAACAGAAACAACTTGCCGGTTACGTTTAGGCATTAAGTCCAAATGGTTAAGGTAAGGGTTAAGGTTTGGGATAGGGTGAAAAAAATTATAAGTACCTAGCACTGTGATTGAATATAATAAATAATAATAATATGCCATTTAGCAGACGCTTTTATCCAAAGCGACTTACAGTCATGCGTGCATACATTTTTGTGTATGGGTGGTCCCGGGGATCGAACCCACTACCTTGGCGTTACAAGCGCCGTGCTCTACCAGCTGAGCTACAGAGGACCATGCATATAGCTTACACCCATCCACCATCTCCGTCCACACCGTCCTAGCAAACCGCAAAACTAGTTGATGGTAATAGCGCTCACCGTTGCGCCTAGTGGCCGGTTTTTAAGTAATTTCCCGATGTCCTGGGTACCTGGACGGACGTCGAATTTCATCTTGGATCTTGAGCGACCTGGCTGCACACACACACATGGATCTGTGTGTGGCAGGAAGCCCTAAATGTGTCCAAACAGCAGAGGGACAGGCCGGTCACACACACAGTCACACACAGTCACACACACACAATCACACACACAGTCACAAACAAACAGAGGCAATCTGTCTCGCATTAAGCACAGTGAAAGAGGTGGACGAGGGACACTACTCTATAACCCCCCTCCTCCCCTCCTTTCACCCCACCAGTCTCCATCCCTCCCCCAGGCCATTCAGCTCTGATACCCCTCTTCCCCCTCCCTCCTTCCTACTCTATAACCCCCCTCCTCCCCTCCTTCCACCCCACCAGTCTCCATCCCTCCCCCAGGCCATTCAGCTCTGATACCCCTCTTCCCCCTCCCTCCTTCCTACTCTATAACCCCCTCCTCCCTCCCTCCTTCCACCCCACCAGTCTCCATCCCTCCCCCAGGCCATTCAGCTCTGATACCCTCTTCCTCCCTCCTTCCTACTCTATAACCCCCCCTCCTTCCACCCCACCAGTCTCCATCCCTCCCCCAGGCCATTCAGCTCTGATACCCCTCTTCCCCGCTCCCTCTCTTCATGGTTCTGTTGAAGTTGGTCTGGCTTGTATGTGCTGCCGCCTTGGCAAAAACCACATCCTCCCTATTGGACATATCAGCACTCCCTCATTCTTATCCAGTGTGTGTGTGTGTCTGTGTGTGTCTGTGTCTGTGTCTGTGTCTGTGTCTGTGTGTGTGTGTGTGTGTGTGTGTGTGTGTGTGTGTGTGTGTGTGTGTGTGTGTGTGTGTGTGTGTGCGTGCGTGTGTGTATGGGTGCATGCATTTGTGTGTGTGTGCGTGCGTGCGTGTATGGTGTGAGTCACTCCCCGCAATTAGCACTGCGTGGCGTTCTTGATAACCTCTTTGTTCCATTAAAGCTCAATGAGTGTTACAGTATTCTAGTAGTCTATATGCCCATTACCCCTCAATGAGAAGGAGACCACACAGAGCCATGTGGGCACAGACCACGGCATGGAGATAAAAGGACAGGGAGGGGAGGAGAAATGTTAACAGTGCATAGCCTTGAACAAGCACCACCATCAAAGATGACTGAGGTTAAAACAAGAAATAGACCTTGATGGACAACATGAAGTAGAAAACGTATATATAGTATTTAGTAGTATCACAGTGAATGAGCTATCTTTGTGGCAAATGTAGTACTAACAACATATACAGTAGGATTGTATTTTCAGGTTCTCTCTTGCAAAATGATATTTGATCTCAGCAAACTATGCTGTTCAATAAAGATTTAACAGATTATAGTCTGACTTAAAAAAAACTAAAACCTAGCAAATACACAGTCACCATATGAAAGTGCTTAGAATGATCCAATTACCATATCGCACGCAAAATATGAGTGTTTTCTAAGTCACCACAAGTTATTTTACCATTAGAGAAGTAACAGAGTATCTTCCCACGTCTCTTGCAGGGAGCAGAAGGAGAGCGGGAGGGAAGAAAAGAGGGAGGGAGAGAAGGAGGGGGAAGACTCCTTCCCAGTGGACATATGATTGGGAGCAGAAACCTGTTGAACCTGGTGAGGAGAGAGAGAGACAGGTAGAGAGAGAGAGACATGTAGAGAGAGAGAGACATATACAGCAGGACAGACCAAGAGAGACATGTAGAGAGAGAGAGAGACAGGTAGAGAGAGAGACATGTAGAAAGAGACAGATACCGCAGGACAGAACGAGTGAGACAGGTAGAGAGAGAGACAGGTAGAGAGAGAGAGACATGTAGAGAGAGACAGGTAGAGAGAGACAAGTACAGCAGGACAGACCAAGAGAGACATGTAGAGAGAGACATGTAGAGAGAGAGAGAGACAGGTAGAAAGAGAGAGACAAGTACAGCAGGACAGACCGAGAGAGACAGGTAGAGCGAGAGAGACAGGTACACAGGACAGACCAAGAGAGACATGTAGAGAGAGACAGGTAGAGAGAGAGAGAGAGGTAGAGAGAGACAGGTACAGCGGGACAGACCGAGAGAGACATGTAGAGAGAGAAAGTTAGAGAGAGATACAGGTACAGAAAGACAGACCAAGAGAGACATGTAGAGAGAGACAGGTAAAGACAGAGAGACAGGTACAGAAAGACAGACCAAGAGAGACATGTAGAGAGAGACAGGTACAGCAATACAGACCAAGAGAGACATGTAGAGAGAGACAGGTACAGCAAGACAGAACGAGAGAGACAAGTAGAGAGAGACAGGTAGAGAGAGAGAGACAGGCACATCAGGACAGACCGAGAGAGACATGTAGAGAGAGACAGGTAGAGAGAGAGAGAGACAGGTAGAGAGAGAGACATGTAGAAAGAGACAGGTACCGCAGGACAGAACGAGTGAGACAGGTAGAGAGAGAGAGACAGGTAGAGAGAGAGAGACATGTAGAGAGAGACAGGGAGAGAGAGAGAGAGAGTTAGAGAGAGAGAGACAGGTACAGCAGGACAGACCGAGAGAGACAGGTAGAGCGAGAGAGACAGGTACACAGGACAGACCAAGAGAGACATGTAGAGAGAGACAGGTAGAAAGAGAGAGACAGGTAGAGAGAGACAGGTACAGCAGGACAGACAGAGAGACAGGTAGAGATAGACAGGTACAGCAGGACAGACCGAGAGAGACATGTAGAGAGAGACAGTTAGAGAGAGAGAGACATGTACAGAAAGACAGACCAAGAGAGACATGTAGAGAGAGACAGGTAAAGACAGAGAAACAGGTACAGAAAGACAGAACAAGAGAGACATGTAGAGAGAGACAGGTAAAGACAGAGAAACAGGTACAGAAAGACAGACCAAGAGAGACATGTAGAGAGAGACAGGTACAGCAAGACAGACCGAGAGAGACATGTAGAGAGAGACAGGTACAGCAAGACAGACCGAGAGAGACATGTAGAGAGAGACAGTTAGAGAGAGAGAGACATGTACCGCAGGACAGACCAAGAGAGACATGTAGAGAGAGACAGGTACAGCAAGACAGAACGAGAGAGACAAGTAGAGAGAGACAGGTAGAGAGAGAGAGACGGGCACATCAGGACAGACCAAGAGAGACATGTAGAGAGAGACAGGTACAGCAAGACAGAACGAGAGAGACAAGTAGAGAGAGACAGGTAGAGAGAGAGAGACGGGCACATCAGGACAGACCAAGAGAGACATGTAGAGAGACACATGTAGAGAGAGACAGGTACAGAAAGACAGACCAAGAGAGACATGTAGAGAGAGACAGGTACAGCAAGATAGACCGAGAGTGACATGTAGAGAGAGACAGGTACAGCAAGACAGACCGAGAGAGACATGTAGAGAGAGACAGGTACAGCAAGACAGACCAAGAGAGACATGTAGAGAGAGACATGTATAGAGAGAGACAGGTATAGCAAGATAGACCGAGAGAGATGTAGAGAGAGACATGTAGAGAGAGACAGGTACAGCAAGACAGACTGAGAGAGATAAGTATAGAGACAGGTACAGCAAGACAGAACGAGAGAGAAATGTAGAGAGAGACAGGTAGAGAGAGAGAGAAAGACAGGTACATCCGGACAGACCGAGAGAGACATGTAGAGAGAGACAGGTACAGCAAGACAGACCGAGAGAGACATGTAGAGCGAGACATGTATAGAGAGAGACAGGTATAGCAAGATAGACCGAGAGAGACTTGTAGAGAGAGACATGTAGAGAGAGAGACAGGTACAGCAAGATAGACTGATAGAGACATGTAGAGAGAGACATGTAGAGAGAGACAGGTACAGCAAGACAGACCAAGAGAGACATGTAGAGAGAGACAGGTACAGCAAGACAGACTGAGAGAGACTTGTAGAGAGAGACAGGTATAGAGAGAGACAGGTACAGCAAGACAGACTGAGAGAGACATGTAGAGAGACAGGTACAGCAAGACAGACCAAGAGAGACATGTAGAGAGAGACAGGTACAGCAAGACAGACTGAGAGAGACATATAGAGAGAGACAGGTATAGAGAGAGACAGGTACAGCAAGACAGACCGAGAGAGACCTGTAGAGAGAGCAAAATAGACTGAAAGAGACATGTAGAGAGAGACAGGTACAGCAAGACAGAACGAGAGAGACAGGTAGAGAGAGAGAGACAGGTAGAGAGAGAGAGACAGGTACGGCAGGACAGACAAAGAGAGACATGTAGAGAGAGACAGGTACAGCAAGACAAACCAAGAGAGACATGTAGAGAGAGACAGGTACAGCAAGATAGACCAAGAGAGACATGTAGAGAGAGACAGGCGCAGCAAGACAGACCGAGAGAGACATGTAGAGAGAGACAGGTACAGCAAGACAGACCCAGAAAGACATGTAGAGAGAGACAGGTAGAGCAAGACAGACCGAGAGAGACATGTAGAGGGAGACAGGTGCAGCGAGACAGAGTGAGAGAGACATGTAGAGGGAGACAGTTAGAGAGAGAGAGACCAAGAGAGACATGTAGAGTGAGACAGGCACAGCAAGACAGAACGAGAGAGACATGTAGAGAGAGACATGTAGAGAGAGACAGGTAGAGAGAGAGTGACAAGTACAAAAAGACAGAATGAGAGAGACATGTAGAGAGCGACAGGTACAGCAAGACAGACCAAGAGAGACATTTAGAGAGAGACAGGTACATCAGGACAGACCGAGCGAAACATGTAGAGAGAGACATTTAGAGGGAGACAGGTACAGCAAGACAGAACGAGAGAGACATGTAGAGAGACATATGTAGAGAGAGACAGGTAGAGAGAGAGTGACAAGTACAGCAAGACAGACTGAGAGAGACATGTAGAGAGAGACAGCTACAGCAAGACAGACCGAGAGAGACATGTAGAGAGAGAAAGGTACAGCAAGACAGACCAAGAGAGACATGTAGAGACAGACAGGTACAGCAGGACAGACCGAGAGAGACACGTAGAGAGAGACAGGTACAGCAAGACAGACCGACAGAGATATGTAGAGAGAGACAGGTATAGCAAGACAGACCAAGAGAGACATGTAGAGAGAGACATGTAGAGAGAGACAGGGGCAGCAGGACAGACTGAGAGAGACACGTAGAGAGAGACAGGGGCAGCAAGATAGTCCAAGAGAGACATGTAGAGAGAGACAGGTAGAGAGAGAGAGACAAGAACAGCAGGACAGATTCAGAAATACATGTAGAGAGAGACAGGTACAGCAAGACAGACCGAGAGAGACATGTAGAAAGAGACATGTAGAGAGAGACAGGTACAGCAAGACAGACCGAGAGAGACATGTAGAGAGAGAGACAGGTACAGCAAGATAGAAAAAGAGAGACATGTAGAGAGAGACAGGTACAGCAAGATAGACCAAGAGAGACATGTAGAGAGAGACAAGTACAGCAAGACAGACCGAGAGAGAAATGTAGAGAGAGACAGTTACAGTAAGACAGACCCAGAAAGGCAAGTAGAGAGAGACAGGTACAGCAAGACAGACCGAGAGAGACATGTAGAGATAGACAGGTTCAGCAAGACAGACCAAGAGAGACATGTAGAAAGAGACAGGTAGAGAGAGAGAGACAGGTACAGCAGGACAGACCGAGAGACAGGTAGAGATAGACAGGTACAGCAGGACAGACCGAGAGATACATGTAGAGAGAGACAGTTAGAGAGAGAAAGACATGTACAGAAAGACAGACCAAGAGAGACATGTAGAGAGAGACAGGTAAAGACAGAGAAACAGGTACAGAAAGACAGAACAAGAGAGACATGTAGAGAGAGACAGGTAAAGACAGAGAGACAGGTACAGAAAGACAGGCCAAGAGAGACATGTAGAGAGAGACAGGTACAGCAAGACAGACCGAGAGAGAAATGTAGAGAGAGACAGGTACAGCAAGACAGACCGAGAGAGACATGTAGAGAGAGACAGTTAGAGAGAGAGAGAGACATGTACCCTAGGACAGACCAAGAGAGACATGTAGAAAGAGACAGGTACAGCAAGACAGAACGAGAGAGACATGTAGAGAGAGACAGGTACAGCAAGATAGACCGAAACAGACATGTAGAGAGAGACATGTATAGAGAGAGACAGGTATAGCAAGAGAGACCGAGAGAGACATGTAGAGAGAGACATGTAGAGAGAAACATGTACAGTAAGATAGTCCGAGAGAGATGTAGAGAGAGACATGTAGAGAGAGACAGGTACAGCAAGACAGACCGAGAGAGACATGTAGAGAGAGACTTGTATAGAGAGAGACAGGTATAGCAAGATAGACCGAGAGAGACATGTAGAGAGAGACATGTAGAGAGAGAGACAGGTACATCAGAACAGACCGAGAGAGACATGTAGAGAGAGACAGGTACAGCAAGATAGACCGAAACAGACATGTAGAGAGAGACATGTATAGAGAGAGACAGGTATAGCAAGAGAGACCGAGAGAGACATGTAGAGAGAGACATGTAGAGAGAAACATGTACAGTAAGATAGTCCGAGAGAGATGTAGAGAGAGACATGTAGAGAGAGACAGGTACAGCAAGACAGACCGAGAGAGACATGTAGAGAGAGACTTGTATAGAGAGAGACAGGTATAGCAAGATAGACCGAGAGAGACATGTAGAGAGAGACATGTAGAGAGAGAAAGGTACAGTAAGATAGACCGAGAGAGACATGTAGAGAGAGATATGTAGAGAGAGACAGGTACAGCAAGACAGACCAAGAGAGACATGTAGAGAGAGACAGGTACAGCAAGACAGACTGAGAGAGACATGTAGAGAGAGACAGGTATAGAGAGAGACAGGTATAGCAAGACAGACCGAGAGAGACATGTAGAGAGAGACATTTAGAGAGAGACAGGTACAGCAAGATAGGCCGAGAGAAACATGTAGAGAGAGACATGTAGAGAGAGATAGGTACAGCAAGACAGACCAAGAGAGACATGTAGAGAGAGACAGGTACAGCAAGACAGACTGAGAGAGACATGTAGAGAGAGACAGGTATAGAGAGAGACAGGTACAGCAAGACAAACCAAGAGAGACCTGTAGAGAGAGCAAAATAGACTGAAAGAGACATGTAGAGAGAGACAGGTACAGCAAGACAGAACGAGAGAGACATGTAGAGAGAGACAGGTAGAGAGAGAGAGACAGTTAGAGAGAGAGACAGGTACGGCAGGACAGACAAAGAGAGACATGTAGAGAGAGACAGGTACAGCAAGACAGAACGAGAGAGACATGTAGAGAGAGACATGTAGAGAGAGACAAGAAGAGAGAGAGTGACAAGTACAGCAAGACAGACTGAGAGAGACATGTAGAGAGAGACAGCTACAGCAAGACAGACCGAGAGAGACATGTAGAGAGAGAAAGGTACAGCAAGACAGACCAAGAGAGACATGTAGAGACAGACAGGTACAGCAGGACAGACCGAGAGAGACACGTAGAGAGAGACAGGTACAGCAAGACAGACCGACAGAGATATGTAGAGAGAGACAGGTATAGCAAGACAGACCAAGAGAGACATGTAGAGAGAGACATGTAGAGAGAGACAGGGGCAGCAGGACAGACTGAGAGAGACACGTAGAGAGAGACAGGGGCAGCAAGATAGTCCAAGAGAGACATGTAGAAAGAGACAGGTAGAGAGAGAGAGACAAGAACAGCAGGACAGATTCAGAAATACATGTAGAGAGAGACAGGTACAGCAAGACAGACCGAGAGAGACATGTAGAAAGAGACATGTAGAGAGAGACAGGTACAGCAAGACAGACCGAGAGAGACATGTAGAGAGAGAGACAGGTACAGCAAGATAGAAAAAGAGAGACATGTAGAGAGAGACAGGTACAGCAAGATAGACCAAGAGAGACATGTAGAGAGAGACAAGTACAGCAAGACAGACCGAGAGAGAAATGTAGAGAGAGACAGTTACAGCAAGACAGACCCAGAAAGGCAAGTAGAGAGAGACAGGTAGAGATAGACAGGTTCAGCAAGACAGACCAAGAGAGACATGTAGAAAGAGACAGGTAGAGAGAGAGAGACAGGTACAGCAGGACAGACCGAGAGACAGGTAGAGATAGACAGGTACAGCAGGACAGACCGAGAGATACATGTAGAGAGAGACAGTTAGAGAGAGAAAGACATGTACAGAAAGACAGACCAAGAGAGACATGTAGAGAGAGACAGGTAAAGACAGAGAAACAGGTACAGAAAGACAGAACAAGAGAGACATGTAGAGAGAGACAGGTAAAGACAGAGAGACAGGTACAGAAAGACAGACCAAGAGAGACATGTAGAGAGAGACAGGTACAGCAAGACAGACCGAGAGAGAAATGTAGAGAGAGACAGGTACAGCAAGACAGACCGAGAGAGACATGTAGAGAGAGACAGTTAGAGAGAGAGAGAGACATGTACCGCAGGACAGACCAAGAGAGACATGTAGAAAGAGACAGGTACAGCAAGACAGAACGAGATAGACAAGTAGAGAGAGACAGGTAGAGAGAGAGACAGGTACATCAGAACAGACCGAGAGAGACATGTAGAGAGAGACAGGTACAGCAAGATAGACCGAAACAGACATGTAGAGAGAGACATGTATAGAGAGAGACAGGTATAGCAAGAGAGACCGAGAGAGACATGTAGAGAGAGACATGTAGAGAGAAACATGTACAGTAAGATAGTCCGAGAGAGATGTAGAGAGAGACATGTAGAGAGAGACAGGTACAGCAAGACAGACCGAGAGAGACATGTAGAGAGAGACTTGTATAGAGAGAGACAGGTATAGCAAGATAGACCGAGAGAGACATGTAGAGAGAGACATGTAGAGAGAGAAAGGTACAGTAAGATAGACCGAGAGAGACATGTAGAGAGAGATATGTAGAGAGAGACAGGTACAGCAAGACAGACCAAGAGAGACATGTAGAGAGAGACAGGTACAGCAAGACAGACTGAGAGAGACATGTAGAGAGAGACAGGTATAGAGAGAGACAGGTATAGCAAGACAGACCGAGAGAGACATGTAGAGAGAGACATTTAGAGAGAGACAGGTACAGCAAGATAGGCCGAGAGAAACATGTAGAGAGAGACATGTAGAGAGAGATAGGTACAGCAAGACAGACCAAGAGAGACATGTAGAGTGAGACAGGTACAGCAAGACAGACTGAGAGAGACATGTAGAGAGAGACAGGTATAGAGAGAGACAGGTACAGCAAGACAGACCAAGAGAGACCTGTAGAGAGAGCAAAATAGACTGAAAGAGACATGTAGAGAGAGAAAGTTACAGCAAGACAAAACGAGAGAGACATGTAGAGAGAGACAGGTACAGCAAGACAGACCAAGAGAGACATGTAGAGCGAGACATGTACAGCAAGACAGACTGAGACAGACATGTAGAGAGAGACAGGTATAGAGAGAGACAGGTACAGCAAGACAGACCGAGAGAGACCTGTAGAGAGAGCAATACAGACCGAAAGAGACATGTAGAGAGAGACAGGTACAGCAAGACAGAACGAGAGAGACATATAGAGAGAGACAGGTAGAGAGAGAGAGAGACAGGTAGAGAGAGACAGGTACAGCAAGACAGAACGAGAGAGACATATAGAGAGAGACAGGTACAGCAGGACAGACCGAGAGAGACACGTAGAGAGAGACAGGTACAGCAAGACAGACCGACAGAGATATGTAGAGAGAGACAGGTACAGCAAGACAGACCAAGAGAGACATGTAGAGAGAGACATGTAGAGAGAGACAGGGGCAGCAGGACAGACTGAGAGAGACATGTAGAGAGAGACAGGGGCAGCAAGATAGTCCAAGAGAGACATGTAGAGAGAGACAGGTAGAGAGAGAGAGACAGGTAGAGAGAGAGAGAGACAGGTACAGCAGGACAGACAAACATGTAGAGAGAGACAGGTACAGCAAAATAGACCAAGAGAGACATGGAGAAAGAGACATGTAGAGAGAGACAGGTACAGCAAGACAGAACGAGAGAGACATGTAGAGAGAGACAGATACAGCAAGACAGACTGAGAGAGACATGTAGAGAGAGACAGGTAGAGAGAGAGACAGGTATAGCAAGATAGACCGAGAGAGACATTTAGAGAGAGACAGGTAGAGAGAGAGAGAGACAGGTAGAGACAGGTACAGCAAGACAGAACGAGGGAGACATGTAGAGAGAGACATGTAGAGAGAGACATGTAGAGAGAGACAGGTAGAGAGAGAGTGACAAGTACAAAAAGACAGACCGAGAGAGACATGTAGAGAGAGACAGGTACAGCAAGACAGACCAAGAGAGACATTTAGAGAGAGACAGGTACATCAGGACAGACCAAGAGAGACATGTAGAAAGAGACATGTAGATAGAGACAGGTACAGCAAGACAGACTGAGAGAGACATGTAGAGAGAGAGACAGGTACAGCAAGATAGACAAAGAGAGACATGTAGAGAGAGACAGGTACAGCAAGACAGACCAAGAGAGACATGTAGAGAGAGACAGGTACAGCAAGACAGACAGAGAGAGACATGTAGAGAGAGACAGGTACAGCAAGACAGACCGAGAGAGACATGTAGAGTGAGACAGGTACTGCAAGACAGACCATGAGAGACATGTAGAGAGAGACAGGTACATTAAGACAGACCAAGAGAGACATGTAGAGAGAGACAGGTGCAGCAAGACAGACCGAGAGAGACATGAAGAAAGAGACATGTAGAGAGAGACATGTACAGCAAGACAGACCGAGAGAGACATGTAGAGAGAGACAGGTACAGCAAGATAGACCAAGAGAGACATGTAGAAAGAGACATGTAGAGAGAGACAGGTACAGCAAGACAGACCGAGAGAGACATGTAGAGAGAGAGACAGGTACAGCAAGATAGACAAAGAGAGACATGTAGAGAGAGACAGGTACAGCAAGACAGACCAAGAGAGACATGTAGAGAGAGACAGGTACAGCAAGACAGACCAAGAGAGACATGTAGAGAGAGACAGGTACAATAAGACAGACCCAGAAAGACATGTAGAGAAAGACAGGTACAGCAAGACAGACCGAGAGAGACATGTAGAGTGAGACAGGTACAGCAAGATAGACCGAGAGAGACATGTAGAGAGAGACAGGTACAGCAAGACAGACCCAGAAAGACATGTAGAGAGAGACAGGTACAGCAAGACGGACCGAGAGAGACATGTAGAGAGAGACAGGTACAGCAAGATAGACCGAGAGAGACATGTAGAGAGAGACAGGTACAGCAAGACAGACCGAGAGAGACATGTAGAGATAGACAGGTACAGTAAGATAGACCGAGAGAGACATGTAGAGAGAGACAGGTACAGCAAGACAGACTGAGAGAGACATGTAAAGAGATACAGGTTTAGCAAGACAGACCAAGAGAGACATGTAGAGAGAGACAGTTAGAGAGAGAGAGACCAAGAGAGACATTTAGAGAGAGATAGGTACAGCAAGACAGACCAAGAGAGACATGTAGAGAGAGACAGATACAGCAAGACAGACCAAGGGAGACATGTAGAAAGAGACAGGTAAAGAGAGAGAGACAGGAACAGCAGGAAAGATCCAGAAAGACATGTAGAGAGAGACAGGTACAGCAAGACAGACCGAGAGAGACATGTAGATAGAGACATGTAGAGAGAGACAGGTACAGCAAGACAGACCGAGAGAGACATGTAGAGAGAGAGAGAGGTACAGCAACCTATTTTGTTGCATTACAACCTGTAATTTAAATGGTTTTTTATTTGGATTTCATGTAATGGACACACAAAAAATAGTGCAAATTGGTGAAGTGAAATGATAAAAATAACTTGTTTCAAAATATTCAAAAAAATTAATCACGGAAAAGTGGTGCGTGCATATGTATTCACCCCATTTGCTATGAAGCCCCTAAATAAGATCTGGTGCAACCAATTACCAACCAAGACCCAGAAAGACATGTAGAGAGAGACAGGTACAGCAAGACGTACCGAGAGAGACATGTAGAGAGAGACAGGTACAGCAAGATAGACCGGGAGAGACATGTAGAGAGAGACAGGTACAGCAAGACAGACCGAGAGAGACATGTAGAGAGAGACAGGTACAGTAAGATAGACCGAGAGAGACATGTAGAGAGAGACAGGTACAGCAAGACAGACTGAGAGAGACATGTAAAGATAGACAGGTACAGCAAGACAGACCAAGAGAGACATGTAGAGAGAGACAGTTAGAGAGAGAGAGACCAAGAGAGACATTTAGAGAGAGATAGGTACAGCAAGACAGACCAAGAGAGACATGTAGAGAGAGACAGATACAGCAAGACAGACCAAGGGAGACATGTAGAAAGAGACAGGTAAAGAGAGAGAGACAGGAACAGCAGGAAAGATCCAGAAAGACATGTAGAGAGAGACAGGTACAGCAAGACAGACCGAGAGAGACATGTAGAGAGAGACAGGTACAGCAAGACAGACCCAGAAAGGCATGTAGAGAGAGACAGGTACAGCAAGACAGACCGAGAAAGACATGTAGAGATAGACAGGTACAGCAAGACAGACCAAGAGAGACATGTAGAAAGAGACATGTAGAGAGAGACAGGTACAGCAAGACAGACCAGGTACAGCAAGACAGACCAACTCATTGTTGAATTTGCAATTACCAACTTGTTGTGTAATGTTTATATCCAATGGCCGATGAGCACCGATACATTTTATCTATAAGTTCTCTTCATTATTTTTCTTCATATGACAAAGATTAAAAAAGATTTGCCAGTAGATTGTTGACTTGATTCATGATGATGACTGCTTGCTAAGATTTTGAAAGTATGATGTTGACACGATCAGTCCAATCAAAGCTACTGTAGATTTAACGCGATTTGAAGTCATTTTATCTGTGTCCAATGACCTTGAGCCTTCTTGGATGGGCACTTCTAATGTAACTCTATTTATTTTTATTTTTATTTTTAGTCATTTAGCAGACGCTCTTATCCAGAGCGACTTACAGGAGCAATTAGGGTTAAGTGCCTTGCTCAAGGGCACATCGACAGATTTTTCACCTAGTCGGCTCGGGGATTAGAACCAGCGACCTTTCGGTTACTGGCACAACGCTCTTCCCCACTAAGCTACCTGCCGCCCCATGGCAGCACCCAAGGGGCTTGAATTTTCGAGCTCTACCCTTAGACTTGGCGGTGTCCTCATTAGTGACAGAACACTGAGCCAATCACGGCGCAACTAGAGAACATTACCAACCCCTGGTGGTGGGGCTGGCTGCCCCACCACAGAAAGCACTGAACTAGGCTGAAACACCTGCATTTTGGAGCTGCCTTAGTCAATAAAGCAAAAAAGAGACCATGTATGCAGCTTTATTAACTAAATTATAATTTTTTTAAATTACATTGTTTGCAAACTGATATGTGACACGTATTAATGACAAAATAACATACAAAACAGGCAGGCCCCCCCAAAATTGTCTTTATTTATTATTTTTAGCTAAAAATGTGGGGCTCAAAACAGGTGGAGGAGGTACAGCGCCTTGCAAAAGTATTCATCCCCCTTGGTGTTTTTCCTATTTTGTTGCATTACAACCTGTAATTTAAATGGTTTTTTATTTGGATTTCATGTAATGGACACACAAAAAATTGTCCAAATTGGTGAAGTGAAATGAAAAAAATAACTTGTTTCAAAATATTCCAAAAAATTAATCACGGAAAAGTGGTGCGTGCATATGTATTCACCCCCTTTGCTATGAAGCCCCTAAATAAGATCTGGTGCAACCAATTACCTTCAGAAGTCACATAATTAGTTAAATGAAGTCCACCTGTGTGCAGTCTAAGAGTCACATGATCTGTCACATGATCTCAGTATATATACACCTTTTCTGAAAGGCCCCAGAATCTGTAACACCACTAAGCAAGGGGCACCACCAAGCAAGCGGCACCATGAAGACCAAGGAGCTCTCCCAACAGGTCAGGGACACATTGTGGAGAAGTACAGATCAGGGTTGGGTTATAAAAAAAACGGCCAAAAATATCCATAAAACAATAAATAATAATATGGCACCACAACAAACCTGCCAAGAGAGGGCCGCCCACCAAAACTTACGGACCAGGCAAGGAGGGCATTAATCAGAGAGGCAACAAACAGACCAAAGATAACCCTGAAGGAGCTGCAAAGCTCCACAGCGGAGATTGGAGTATCTGTCCATAGGACCACTTTAAGCCATACACTCCTTAGAGCTGGGCTTTATGGAAGAGTGGCCAGAAAAAAGCCATTGCTTAAAGAAAAAAATAAGCAAACACGTTTGGTGTTCAACAAAAGGCACGTGGGAGACTCCCCAAACATATGGAAGAAGGTACTCTGGTCAGATGAGACTAAAATTGAGCTTTTTGGCAATCAAGGAAAACACTATTTCTGTCACAACCCAACACCTCTCATCACCCCGAGAACACCATCCCCACAGTGAAGCACGGTGGTGGCAGCATCATGCTGTGGAGATGTTTGCAGGGACTGGGAAACTGGTCAGACTTGAAGGAATGATGGATGGCGCTAAATACAGGGAAATTATTGAGGGAAACCTGTTTCAATCTTCCAGAGATTTGAGACTGGGACGGCGCATCACCTTCCAGCAAGACAATGACCCTAAGCATACTGCTAAAGCAACACTCGAGTGGTTTAAGGGGAAACATTTAAATGTCTTGGAATGGCCTAGTCAAAGCCCAGACCTCAATCCAATTGAGAATCTGTGGTGTGTCCATTACATGAAATCCAAATAAAAAATCAATTTAAATTACAGGTTGTAATGCAACAAAATAGGAAAAACGCCAAGGGGGATGAATACTTTTGCAAGGCACTGTATGACTTAAAGATTGCTGTACACCAGCGGAACCCATCCAACTTGAAGGAGCTGGAGCAGTTTTGCCTTGAAGAATTGTCAAAAATCCCAGTGGCTAGATGTGCCAAGCTTATAGAGACATACCCCAAGAGACTTGCAGCAGTAAATGCTGCAAAAGGTGGCTCTACAAAGTATTGACTTTGGGGGGGGTGAATAGTTATGCACGCTCAAGTTTTCTGCTTTTTGGTCTTATTTCTTGTTTGTTTCACAAGAAAAAATATTTTGCATCTTCAAAGTGGTAGGCATGTTGTGTAAATCAAATGATACTACCCCCCCCCCCCCCAAAAATCCATTTTAATTCCAGGTTGTAAGGCAACAAAATAGGACAAACGCCAAGGGGGTTGAATATTTCGCAAGCCAATGTAAATGTATTTGCATACAGGTGCTTGGAGACTGTGTGTGTTTTAGCTCCAGGATGTGTTCTGTAGAGTCAGGTATGTAAGTGTGTTCTGAATAGGGCTTTCTTTTGCTTTTGCTTTTGCATAGGACAGTGATTTCTTGCCCCATTATTATCATTATATTTGTTGGATTTTAGTTTGGGTCAAAAAGACTGTAAAATCACCAGGAATTCAGCAAAAAATGTGTTTAATTTAGGAAACTGTTCCCACGTATTCCCTCTAATAAACAAAGAGATATGTGATTGTGTTTCAATGTAATCAAGGTATGAAATTATTATTTTTGATGGAGCTACGATGTGGCGACTACGTTTTCCAACTCAGTCGAAACTTGCATAAAGAGAAACACTGTTTACATTTGCACAAACACACACACATGAGCAGGCTGCCACATACACATGCACATGCACATGCACATGCACACTCACAAAGCAAGGCACACTGACACACATTGCAAGATAATGACATAGTTCACACTGTCTTACCTTTCTATATCGGTGTCTCAAACAGTTCCTGTAAAAACACAAAGAGACAACAACAAAGTGTAAATTCATCCATTTACCACCTAGCACATTCATTTAGCATTACAATACTGGCATCTGTCACAAATCGAACACAGCATTCAAATAGAAAAGCATAATTGGACGGACCACCAAACACTGGTTGAATAAGATAGAATAAGCCTGCATGGATAGAGCTGGGGTTAGGAGTTATTCTCTTGCACAAAGAGTGGAATACCATGTCGCCTCTGGCGGGTTCTACAACCGATACTGTGGGAAAAGGAGAATGTTTGGCCTCTGTTCCGCGCCTTCCCTTTGCCAACACTGGTACACTTCCTCTCTCAGACACCTTGTTCTCTCCATTCAGCAGCTATGGGAAGAGCCTCCTTTCTTTCTTTCTTTCTTTCTTTCTTTCTTTCTTTCTTTCTTTCTTTCTTTCTTTCTTTCTTTCTTTCTTTCTTTCTTTCTTTCTTTCTTTCTTTCTTTCTTTCTTTCTTTCTTTCTTTCTTTCTTTCTTTCTTTCTTTCTTTCTTTCTTTCTTTCTTTTCTTTGCATTTGGCAGTTTTTGAGCAGAGAAGATACAATGGCTGTCTGTCTATGAACCCATTTCCTGAGTCATCGGTAGACATGGGATTCTGAGAGAAATAATGATCAAGTCTTCCTCTTAGTGAAAAGTTTAAACGTCTTTAGAAAATGAGGAATACAATATAAAAGCAATGCTAAGACCTGATATTGTCTTCACTATAATTTAACCTTTCAGTTCTTTAAAATTTCTCAGTGTCCTCACAGTATCTGCAAAACTACTGCTCATGTTTGTCACGCCCTGGCCTTGAGAGCCCGGTTGTCTTTAGTTGTTTTTGTCAGGGTGTGAATCTCTATGTATATATCTAGTTTTGTATATCTATGTTGGCCGGGTGTGGTTCCCAATCAGAGGCAGCTGTCGATCGTTGTCTCTGATTGGGGATCATAATTAGGCAGCCTGGTTGCCTACCTTAGTTGTGGGATCTTGTTAGTGTTCCTGTTAGGCTTGTTGTGTGTATAGCCCATAGGACTTAACGTTTTCGTTGTTTTGTTATTTTGTCAAGCGTTTATTCGTCTTAATAAACATGTACGCATATCACGCTGCACCTTGGTCTGACCCGTCTCTCAACGACCGTGACAACGTTTCACTGTACAAATACATAACAGCTCCCCCATACGTGTCAACATCAATAACTTAGCATTCTGTCCCAGGGAGAATACTTCAAAAGAGACACAATGTTAGTTATTCTCCTTACCTAGGAAACAACATTCAATATCTAATCACATATCAACGAGTTGCATGGAATACCTCATGAAAAAACAAACCATTTCCAATCCTCTCAATTTCAAATGACTAGGAAAATAAAACACATTGTTCCTGTCGGACATTGGATGCCTTCTAGTTAGTTATGCATTCTAGTTACTGTTCTTGTGCTTCAGCTGTGACTTATCACTGATGAACATTACTCAGGTGACATTAAAACTACAAAGAACCTCATTAGCAATTGGCTCTCCAAATCTTGCATAAACGACCATGGACTAGAGACATTTAATGGCAGTGAGAAGGTCAAAGAGGGCAGTGGAGTGGAGTGTAGGCTCTCCTCCACACCAGCAGAACAAAGCACAGAACATACTGGAAGCATCCGCTCACTGGCTAACACTGGCTACTGCTCTCGCCCACACATGGAGGAGGAGGGGGATATGAGAGAGGAAGGAGGAGGAGGAGAAGGAGGAGGATTATTAAGCACATTGGTGTGGAGCAAAGTTTGTGATTTTGCAACAGAGGAAGCGCACAGCAAAGACCACTATTATCAGTGGCGCATTCAAATAAGCTGCACTGTAACAGAACAAGAGGGAGGTATTTGCACAATGTACACTTGTAAAAGGTCAAATAGTGTGCAAACACCTTTTCATACTACAATATTATATCAATAGTGGTGGTAGGTAGCCTAGTGCTTTGAGCCAGTAAACGAAAGGTCGCTGGTTTGAATCCCTGAGCTGGCAAGGTAGAAAAATCTGCCGGTCTGCCCTTGAGCAAGGCAGTTAACCCCCAACAACAACTTCTACCCGGGCGCCGATGTTGTTGATTAAGGCAGCCCCCCGCACCTCTCTGATTCAGAGGGGTTGGGTTAAATGCAGAAGACAGATTTTGGTTGAATGCATTCAGTTCTGCATGCAACTGACTAGGTATCCACTTTCCCATATTTGTTGTATTTTACACAATTGGAACACAAAAAAGATTA